>NW_005842562.1:783034-784216 GCF_000455745.1 Alligator sinensis | reverse complement strand
GGTTAAAGTGGGCAGGTATTTATCCCACATCAACTTGCTGTAATTTGTCAGCTTGTCTATACTCTCAGTGTTCTTCCTATATTTTATACACACACACATACACGCACACACGCACGCACGTGTGCACATGTATGTATGTACATCTATGTAATCAGAAAGCTTGGCTACTTTTCAATTATGCAACTACCAACTGTAGAATTTCAAAGACTCTATTTTGTGAGAAACAAACAAATATGATAACATAAGGTAGGCGCTTCTACAGCCAGTTACACTGATATAACCAGTATTTTGAGGGAAAATGGTATACTGAAACCAACAGACATAGTACAAACAAAGCAGCTGCACATTATGTCTTAGTGCAGGGGCGAGCAAAATACAGCCCGCCAGCCGCATCCAGGTTACCAGGCAATTTCATCCAGCCCGCAGGTGCCCACCAACTAATAGTACCCTGCTCAGCCCACGCTCCTTGTTCCCACTTTTGTGGGCAGAATGGCCCGGTCAAGCCAGCATGTGGCTTCCAGGCAGAGATGCTGCTGCCGCTGCCAGGGGACCTGCTTGGCCTCCCCAGCATCCCGCTTGCTCTAGGCACCAGGCAGGGAAACAGCAGGGACAGGGCAGTAGGAGGGGGAGCTGCAGCTGGGCCAGAGCACAGAGCATGGGGCTAGGGCTAGCAGCAGTGCCCATGCTCAGGGGCCCGGTAGAAGTACAGAGCTTGTGGGGGAGGGGGGAATGGGGGGCAGGGTATCAGTGTGAGAGAGGCTGGGAAACTCCCCCACGGCACATAGCCCCCACCACCAGCAGCCACAGCAGGTGGCAGGTACCCAGCATGCTTGTGGCCCATGCAGGTGCTGCCACCTGGCAGTGCATGGCTTCGTCCAGTGCTGCAAGTGGAAGCAAAGAGGGAGCCAGGCTGGCCCACTTCTATCGCGCAGGGCTCTACGTGGCACATATGCAGCTCCCGGCAATCCAGTGCCACAGGAGGAAGCCCTGAGCAATGGAGCTGGCTGCCTTCACTGCTCCCTGCTGTGCAGGTCCCGAGACTCATCCAGAAGTGATGGGGTGCCCTACCCACCGCTTCCTGGCACAGGCCTGCATGGGCCACAAGTACCCTGAGCACCCACCACCTGCTGCAGCTGCTGCCGCTGCCAGTGGCAGGGGCTCTGGGGCCCAAGGCGGGGGGGG
>NW_005842562.1:776264-783024 GCF_000455745.1 Alligator sinensis | reverse complement strand
AGCAGCCCGGACACGCCGGGTCGGGGAAGACAGGCGGCACGCTAGAATTAGGCATGGACGCTTAGTGGTTGATTTAAGATTATTTTACTTACACCGAAGATGGTCACGGTGCAGGCAGGAAAACTTGCTTGAGTTGCGGTTACAAAACAAAACAAAAAACTCGAACCTGCAGAATGTAAGGGTACGTCGCAATGGGGCTTCGGTGACAGGAGATGAACAGAAACCTCAGGAGTACGTCGCAATTGGGTTTCGGCGACGGGAAGAAAAAAACTGCAGGACTCGAACCCCGGGTAGAGCTCTGGATTATTCACTCACACGAAGTTTGCTAGGCTCCGTGGAACTTTGCGCACAGGGAAGGGTACGTCGAGGGGGAGAGGCGAGAGGCTGATCAGACCCCTATAGCCTTCTTGAAATACACGCTGGGTCCGATAGGCTCCGCAGCGCTTAGAGATCTTCACAAGATGTGAAGTTCTCCTCCTCCTGATGGTCGTGGACTCCTCCAACTTGGGCGGAAACCACTCAAGCCTCTTATACGGCTAGCAAGCTAATTGCTATCCGCCACATAGGAATAATTGAGAACTGGCCAATAGTGGGACACAAATTTGAATACAAATGGCGGGAACTCCTTGCAACGTGCATCTCCTTTCTGCAGCTAAGAAATGCACCCTGCAAAGAAAGCTACGAGTGGCGGGAAATAATTCAGCAGTGCCGAAGCACACACAAACAAAAATCACACCCTTGGGTTGTGACAAAAGCCATACCCCCCACACAAAGCCACCATACACACATACCCACCCCCAACCACACCCACACACAATATACAAGAGTAAGACTTTATTTTTTAGTTATTACGCAATCACTTCAATATACACTACGCAAACACAAATCATTCCAGTGGTAAAGGTCAGAGGTGAGGGGTGGGACTTCTGATCCCAAGATGGTGACCAGGGAGCAAGGCACCTGTCAAGGGGTGGGACTACCCTTGCAGCCCTCAACAAGTCACCATTAAGCTGTGGCTGTCCCCTTTGCTGCTTTGTGGCACTGAGCAGCCCTGAATTGCGAGTGCCCTCACTGCCCACCTGCACCCCCTGTCCTTGCCAGTGCCCTTCACTCCTCACCTGCTGCCCCCAGGCCCAAGCACCCCAGCACATGGGGCAGGAGAGAGTGTATGTGGGGTTAGGGAGGTGCCCAACCATAGGTGGTGCTACAAGTGATGAACTGGGGACAGGCATGGGGGCACATGCCACCCCAGATTTGTGTGCCCACAGCAGGGAACAGAGCTGTTGCCTGGTTGGACCTGCATCAGCCAGAAGCTGCCTCCACAGCCCAGGAGGGCAGCGCGGGGCAACATGACACATTGCTGCTGCTGCTGTCACCAGAACCCCCACGCCACCAGCAGCACAAGCAGTAATGGACTGGGAGAGGGGGGAGGTACTGCCCATACTTCCTCCTGCCACCAGTTGCTCATACGACAGGCCGCAGCTCTACCCCAGAGGGGAGACTGGGTGGGGGGCAGTGCGGGCAGCCTGAGGGGAGTGGAGGCAGCAGCAGCCAGGCAGCATGGTGGAAAGCAGCTGTCCCAGCTGCCTGCAGGTAAGTCTATGGCAAGGGACATAGGCAACGCGTGGGAGGGGTACAGCCATGGCCTGGCACATAAGCAGCCGTTGGCAGGAGGAGTAGAGGGCAGCGCAGCCCTCCCAGTCCTCAGGCTGTTGGAAGTGCAACAGGCACAGGTGTCCCGGCATTGGCAGCAGCAACAAGCCTCATCTCCCCACTCCCCTCTGCCAAATTGGGTCCTGCTGACTGGGCTGCAGAGGCAGCTCCTGCCTGGTGCAGGTCCAATCAGGCTGTCACCCCATGCTCTGCTGTGGCTGCACAAATCTGGAAGGGAGGGCAGGTGCCTCTAACCCCCGCCCCAACACATCACCTGTGGCTCCCAAACCCTCCCTGGTAGTGCGCACAGCAGCAGGGAGCCTCCCCCTCACCTCAGCCCCCTCCTCCAAATAAGCTGCCTGTGGCTCTCCCTCCTGCTCCTCAGCCAGGCCCCACAGCCACACATCCCCACCCCTGCCCCAGGCCCCACGCACTGCCCCAGGCAAGTAGTGCCCCCAGTTGCCAACCCTGCCCCACTCCCTCCCTTGCTCAGCACAAGCTGCCACCACTGCCTCAATCTGCCCCCCACACACACATCACCTATTCCCTCTACCACCTTCCCACCCGTTGCCTATGCCCCTTGCAGACTTACCCGCAGGCAGCTGGGGGAGCTGCTCTCCACCACACTGCCTGGCTGTATTGCTGGCGACATACATACATGCATGCATTTATGAGCGTGTGCTCAGCTCCCCCAGACTGAGATTGACTATCAGAGGTTCTGCGATCGGGAGCCACGGGACACACGTGGAGAGTGGACAGGACACAGTCCGGCAGCAGTGGAACACACGTGGTTGGGCTGAGCTGTGTCCCCTGCCGCCAAGGCCAGACCACGTAAATGGGCCAATCCCCCTCCGTGCCATCTGCCACCAAGTGAGTGGGGCCCCGGCCAGGCCGGGGGAAGGTCAGAGCTCAGGCAACTCATCCAGGGGTGTGGGAGGGCTACCACCACTGCAGGCACCCTGACAGAGGACCAGGGGGTATGTGCCCTGTACACCATGCTCATCCCAAGCTCGCTGAAGATGGCAGCAGGATCCCAGCGCACACCCCTGTGAGGCCATGGCTGCACTGGCAGGTCCCGCACTGCTGCTCTGTGGTCTCCTCCAGGCAGGAGGCACGGCTCGGCTGGGACCTAACCCTGCCTTGGGACTTCCCAGCCTGTACCTGCCCCACACCTGGGCCAGAGAAGCAGAGTTCTGGGGCACTCTGCCCATGCAGGCTATGCCCAGGAAGGCACCGCTTGGCCCCTGCCCCCTTTGCCTGCCGGGTTCCGCGTTCCATCCTCCCCCACCCTGCTCCCAGAGCCAGGCTCCAGCCAGGACCGATTTCCCCTTGGCAGAGCAGCAAGGACCATGTCCCAGGGCAGAGAAGGGTCCCAGAGACACCAAGAGCCTAGGGGAGAACCTTCCCCTACTTGCCCCAGGCTCCCAGCTGCTAACCGCACCAGCCCTGCTGCAGCTCCAAGCCAGGAAGGATGCAGCTCTGCCTGGCTGGGATTGGGGCGGGGCAGGGGGAGAAAGAGCAGGGAAGGCAGAAACTCGCAGTCCGGAGCCCCAGAAACCCTCCCACCACCCAGTCCGGCCAGGGCCCCACACACCCCTGCCCCACTCCCACCCTCACCGCAGGGGCCTCGATCTGCCCCCTCCCTTCCCCACAGACTGACCTGCTGGGCAGGGGGAGGGAGGGAAGGGAAGGGGTGTGGTAGATCCTGGGTTGCCCTTTTCTGCAAAAAGTGATCTTCACCTTCAAAAGGTTGGAGACCAGCGCCTTAAGACAACTCCAGTTACATTCTGAAGTGAAAGAAGATTTTAGACTGCTTTCTGAATCATTGGATCCAGATATTAAGCACATGCCAATGGCCCAGTTTAAAATTTAAAAGGGCTTATTTAAAGTCAGTAAAAAAACAAGCATAGCATATGGAGTATGAAAAAACCACTATTAGAACTATATAAGAATACAAACAAAAATAGGAAGCTATTACCCAATCAAAAATTCATTTGAGGTTTTCTGACACACTGATCCAAAAATAAATATCTAGCACTTGGAGGACACACAACCATCACATAAGAGCAAACATGGAAAATACAACCACATCCACAATGAGACTAAAACAGTGCCAGAGAAGTGCTTATAAAATCTGAGGAAACCCGTTAAAGTTAAGCATTTGCCTAGCTGACTTGCACAATGTACAACAGTTTTAAAATTGTATGTATAGACCACCTCTCAGCCAGTGAGGGTCTTTCCCTTACACTGAGTGGAAAGCAAGAGATGCCCTGGGGAGCTGACTGAACCCGAACACCACACTAAAGGCAGACCACTATTTATCTCCACCAAATAGTTCATGTATCATTAAGTTGTTGCTGAAGTCTTCCTCCCTACCTGCCTGTCATATCCTTGCAATGATTTAGTCCCTAAACTGGACTTTCATTCTGTAAGGAAGACATGAGATGGAAATCTGTTTATCCTACCTACACACAAAAACAAAAAAAGGAACAACTAATTACAACCAAAGATTTGTGTGCGATTCTAAAGATAACACACCTGTAAGCATTCAGGTCTATAGCTAGAGGAATTGTAGGGAGGGTGTCACAGTCCTTCCTAGTCTCATTATACTATAAGCAGTTACAGAAAAATCACTACAGTTGAAAATAATGTTTTCCAAAGTAACATACTGCCATCTGGCTAACAAATGTACTAAAAGCATTTTTTTGCTACCTAGGCAATCTTCACCAAAAGGAAAAAGGCTTATCAACTCTCGTATCATCGACCATATTCACTCCCTTCCTGAAACTTATTACTGCGAGACCAAAGAAGCAGAACCACAAAAAAAGATGGGTGGTAGAAAATAATTCTAAGGGAGACCAAATTCCTGAAACCAAGCTCTAGGATGGTAGACAAACTAAACTCTCTCTAAAAAGTCATAAATTGGGTATTGTGAAATACTTTTGAAGGTCTGTCTCTTGTGAGGAGTTCCTAACAGTCTGCCCAGATATATGAGAATCAGCTGAGTATTGAAAGGCAAGTACCACAGCAGTGGAAACACCCAAAGTTTGCAACACAAGTATTTGCATTCTCAGTACTAAGTGTCATGGGGAAGGTGTAACATGAGATCTCTCTCAAAGGCTTAATCTTTTTATGCTGTGGCAGCAGAGGAAAAAGAGACATCACACAGGAAGACAAAGGCATACAAAAGTGTTATAATATCCCAAGCCCTATTTTCATTCTTTATTTATAAATTGGCACACAAAAAACAGACTACTATTGCAGCTGTAAGAAGCTAACATACAGAAAGCTGGTACAATCAAACATTAAAACATTTGGTGATTGGTTCAGATTATCTGCTATGGCCAACAGGAATTGTCAAATGAAGATTTACTGACTTGAAAATAAGCACTGCTCAAAATATGATCATACTTTTCTTTCAAATATGAAATAGCTTTATGGGAAACATTTTTACATGATTACCTGACCTTGCAAACAGGTGTGTGAACTAAATTACACTAATGTCAAAGCACTAAAAACAAAATTGGTGAAAAAGTGGGTTAGCAGCAGTTTGTAGATGGCTGTATCAGTTCAGGGAAAGGTGAGTGTAGAAATACACAAAATGATGGGGCTTTTGGGAGCAATGTCATCAATACTGGGGCTATACAAGAGACACTGCAGTAAACGAGGAATGAGTGAGGACTGAGCATTATGAAATGAGGCTGCAAAAAACTAAGATAAGGTAGCAGAGGGCTGGGCTGAAAAATGAGTGGAAAAGGATGCCATATTAGGAGGACATTTTTCAACAAGAAAATGAGACAGAGAGGGAAGCTGGGTCAAGAGGATATTCTAATTTGGTGCTTAAGTACAGGGAAGAGAGAAAAAGGAGTCAGTCAGTTGATGAAGTCCTAAAAAAAAAGCTCCTATCAATTATTCACAACCAAATGAAACCAAACACCTTCGCAAAAAGTCTTCCCCAATCTGTTTAAAGATATTCCGAGCAACAGAATCAGATGAGGCGTCCTCTTATGTATTCCAGTAAGTGCATTTATCAAGCATCATAAATCTTTTTAACTAGAACAGAACACAACTTACCTTTTACATTTTACTGTATACTTTCGTTGAACCTCTGTACTACTACTATAGAAATGTTTACAAATACCATATTGGCTATTTATCCAGAGCTCTTGGTGAACTTGTTCAACAGACAAACACAATCAGTCTTATCTCCTCTAATAAGTACAAGCAATAACATTAAAAGAAAGAAGAGTTTTAAAAATGGGACTGAACATTACAGAAGCAAGATGTACAAAGAGAAAATGCACAAAACAAGAGGAAGAGTTCCCAAGAACAAATGCCTCTGAAAAAATGCTTGTAAAAATATGCGCTTATATGATATGTACCAAACTCTAGGACTTGCAGTACAAAAAATGAAAGTTAGAGCTTTGTGCAGATATCCATAAACTATTTTTAATTTTTTTCCCCAAAACCCATTTACCTCTGGGTTGGAACAATTACTCCATCCATTGGCATGCATCTCTCCCAGAAAAATTTTGATTCCTTGGAGATGTATTCCTGTAAACTAGACCACAAGCTTCAGACAAGCCTGCATCAAGGGAGGACAGAACTATTCAGACTTTGTCTATACTGCCCCAGCATTAGAGCCTGGGAAGGATGGGACTGAGCATTCCCTACCCCTGCCCAACACATCTGTCTCCTAAGACAGTGGGGGTCAACCTTTTTGATAGACGTGCCACAAATTTAGCCTGCACCTCCACCACTCCAATTCCCTTCCTGTGCTTTCTGCTCCCTGCCACACACAGGGACTACCCATGCCACTTGTGCCATTCATCAAACAGGCTGGTGTGTTAAGGCATTCCAGAGCCAGAAACTGGCCGGTTTGGTTGTTTCAGGCTCATCCCCAGAGCTTTTAGACTCACCAGAGAGTGAGGGTTTGAGAACAGACACCATGATGAAGAACACCTTCACCAGCAAACTTCCAGCTGTGGAGCATATTAGCAGAGTTTTCCACAGAATTTGTAGGTAAGCACCCCACTATAGCAGGATCAGCCACCCTTGAATGGCCCGTATTGCAACCTCTGTTGCTGTTTCTCCCACTACCACCAGC
>NW_005842562.1:772682-776233 GCF_000455745.1 Alligator sinensis | reverse complement strand
AGGGAAAATCAATGGCAAGAGAGAAGCTGCATTCACAAATTCAGGGGGCCAGGATACACTCAGTCACGTTCACCACTGCCACTGTATAGACAGGCCCTTTAAAGCCAGAAAGGACAATTGTAATAGTCTAATGTTATCCCTCCATAACAAAATGCATAAATTTCAGTAAGCAGTTCTTACATCTAACTGAATAACTGGAGAATAGGTTGACAACTTAGGGACTGTGTAAATAGGTAATATGAGACCACAATTATCTTGTCCTTCCTATACAGCTAAATAAAACAGGTATCCTTACTTGGGTCCCATAAGGAAAGAATGGAGATGTAGTAACAGGAGCACAACTTTCAGAAAGAGCCTGTAACAGGGAGCCAAAGGCCCCTGTTACTCAAAAGGGTAGCATCGAAGGCTAGCCTGGTGGTGTAGGTAGGCAGGTACCCAAGATAAGGTTAGCTGCACAACAACAAGCTGGAGGAAAAGGGCAAATTCCCAGACAGCCATGGAATAAAGGCTACAAGCAGCAGGGCTCAACTAGAACAAGGAGCAAGCTGCCCATTAGATGCAAGGAGACAACACCTGTGTGGGACTAGAGTCACTCAACCCAAGGCGGCAGGACTCCAGGGCATACAAACCCAGAGCCTGGAGGAAGGCAAGCAGTCAGGCCCGGGACACTGCAAGGAACAGGGCTCCCAGGAGAGAGGGACTGCAGGAGACACACTGGCAGATACCAAACCACACTGAGAGTGGAGGGGTGAGAGCTTCAGGAAAGGAAAGCTGGCTAAACATTTATTTTACCCAGAGTAAGGGAGGTCTTGTTTTAAAGCGGATACTTGCCTTTTTGTTCTAGTTTAAACCAGGGGACCACATGTGGCTGTAAGAGGTGGAAAGGAGGCCACGAGGATGTCTGAGGGGTGTGCCAAGGTTTTGAGCCCTGCCAGGGGTATGGGCACAAGAGACGGGTAGCTGACACCGAGAGGGCCAAAGTCAGGACAGGGCAAGAGAGGCAGTCTGAGGCCAAAAGGGCCAAAGCCAAGAGCCCAAGAAGGGGGCAAGACCAGGGCCAGGGGGCCCAGAAGCTGAGGTCTGGCACAATTAATCTAGACTGAGGGAGACACAGCCAGAGAAAAGGGAACGAAGCCAGGAAGGCCGATCCTCAACAAAGATTTTGAGACCTAAGAGGGCTATGCACCGTGGTGCAACCAGGCAGCCCCTCTAAAAAGTGATACCATACACCAGGGGTGGGCAAAATGCGGCCCACGGGCTGGATGCGGCCCGCCAGGCCATTTTATCCGGCCCATGGGGCCCCCCAAAAATTTAGAAAATTAATATTCATCTGCCCTGGGCTGCCTGTCATGCGGCCATCGATGGCTTGCCAAAACTCAGTAAGCGGCCCTCCACCCAAAATAATTGCCCGCCCCTGCCATACACCATCTGCAAGCTATAGGCATGGCTATGGGGACAGATAGCTATGGGGATGAACACAGCTCCTCTGGCGCCTGGTGCCCTAGGGCACCAATAGGGCTGAAACGACCACAACAGAGTATCTGAAAGCAAATCTGCCAAGAACTGAACCTGCTCTGGGCCCTTGGAGCAGCCTCCCAACCCATTTTTGAACAACATCAAGGTGTACCAGGTGAAACAATAGGGAAGAGCACCCCAGAGTCAGAGTGAACAGGAAGCCATGTGTCCACCAGGGCGGATGCCACAGCACCTCTGGGCTTGGATCCCATCACAGACCCCCACTTTGATTTCAGGGCTCCAAGTAATGGAAAATTTATTCCACCTCTTTTCAATCTGTTCCAAAGACTATGGTAACTTTACATTTCTTTTTCCATTTTGAATTAATTTAGTGTCAACTTCCAACTACTAAATTTTGTTGCGACTTCAGTTGCTACTTTTAGATAAACCTTCTCTCTGGATAAGTTATTACAAACTTGACATGTTTCACTTCCTAATCTTTTTTTCTATAAACTAAACAGATTGAGCTCTCTCAGTCTTTCATTATAATATATATTTTCCAGATCTCACATTATTTTTGCAACTCTTATCTCAAGCACAAAAAATATGCTAACACAGTGTTCTATTTCTGCCTCCAAAAAATTAAAATTTACCATACTGAGCCTTGTCCTGTAAAGAGATACTGATGTTTGTATCCCTACTATAGCAAAATAGGATTGGAAGGGACATGAGCTCATCTAGTCCAGCCCCTGGCTCACGGCAGGATCACCCCTGACTAAACCATCCCAGCCAAGTCCCTTAAAAATATCCAGGGATGGAGATGCCAGAATTTCTCTAGGCAGTTTGTTCTAATGCTTGACCGTCCTCTTAGAAAGTTCTCATAAAAGAATCCTGTGCACTTTAGGGGGGGAAGGGGGAATATGCTGCTTTCAAAAAACAAAACCATCAAAAACATGCAAACAAACAAAAAAAGAAAGAAAGAAAACCACTGGACATTTTGATAAAAGAAAATCCACTATTGTCTAGCATCCTAATCACAGTATAGACAAAGAAGCACCTTGAATCTTTTGACTGTCTGCACTCCAAACTCATGAATCCATGGTACTAATGCAAATGTAAAAGGTGAGACCCTTATCCAGACACCAACATTTAAACCTCAACAAAGCCTTCCAATGTACAGAGTGGGCACTGTATTTCCCCAAAGCTAAGACAACCCCCTCCCCAATAATTGGAGTCTATATACAGAATATTTATAACTGTGCTATAATTCTCCATGTATAGAACCTAATTAATAGAGCAGGGGTTTTCAAACTTTTTTGGGCAGGGTACCCACAGTGGTCGGTCAAGAAGCAGGGGGGTCCCCTGCACAGCAGCAAAACCAGAAGTGTTGCCGGCTTCTCCACGCCACTGCTGCGTACCCCTGAGGCCTTCCAAAATACCCCCAGGGTTATGCATACCCCAAGCTGAAAACCCCTGTATTAGAAAATTGTCTTAAACTTCTTCTCCCTACTATTTGCATGCAGTGGGGGGACAGGTGATGAGGGGGGTGGTAACGGGGTACACAGCTGGAGGACAGGCAGTAGGCGGGCATGCAGAAGGGGAGGTAGTTAGGGGGCAGGCAGTGGAGGGAGCAGCGTGGGGCAAGCAACAGGGGGGCAGGTGATGAGTATGAGAGGCAACTTGCTCCCTCCTCAGCTTCTGGATCCCATCTCCCCCTTACCCCCTCCGCGCCACTTCTGCCCCCTACAGCTTTGGGTCTTCACTTTTCTTCCTCTCCATTTTCCCCTTTAAAGCCTTTACCCCCTCAGTGCCCCTCCCCTTTTGACTTCCCCTCCCCCACTTACCTTTGCTCTGGCAGCAACAGGCTCTGTCCCCACTGCACCTGGCAGATGGAGCACAGAGCACTGATGAAGCCCAGCCCAGCCCTGTAGCAGCTGCACAGAGCTGACACCACTGCTACAGGGCCAGGCTGGGGCCATGTTCTGTGCTACAATGGGGACAGAGCCTCCCAGCACCAAAGCAAAGGTAAGCAGGGGTGGGGCAGGGGAGGTAGAAGAGCACAGTGCGAGATGGGGAAAGAGGGGCAGGGGGGGCAG
>NW_005842562.1:769377-772571 GCF_000455745.1 Alligator sinensis | reverse complement strand
GGGGGGGGGGCTTCAACTTGGAATCAAGTATTTTTAATAACTTCTTTCTGAAAGCCACAAAGTCTGGGTATTACTTCTTCTGCATAATCACATAGGTTTAAGAAACTGTATACAAAAGCCTAGCAGACATCTGGATTCTGTCAATTCAGAAAAAAAATTAATGAGAAAATAGCTCTCTTTACTATATCAAGGAAGTCAGAGAACCAAGACCCTCTTTAACCAAAATAAAACTACCATAAACAACATTGCTGCTTCTCACCAGGTCCTCAGGAAAGAAAGGGAGCAAAGGCATAGAAGGTCCCTTGGCCACCTTTGCAACAAGGTATCTGTTTATTGAATTTTCTGACCCTGCCAACAACCCAGAAGGCTTACAACTCAACCAGGAGGCAAACAGGCCAAGGCAACAGCCTCTGGGTGTAACTGCCCTTCTGAATGGTCTAGCTTTTGCCTGCAAAGCAAGCCAGCCATAACATCCATTTCCGCACCCCCCCCCCAAAAAAAAGAGTCAGTTGATTGTATTTTCCCTCTAGCCATCTACTTGAAACACTGTGGACCTTGCTCCCCTTTGCCCGTTAAAATATGGTAAGAATGAGGCATTGCTTATCACACTCAGCAGATAAATAGAGTTCAGATAAAGTCCACAGACTACATTCTCATATTGGACTGGTCTGAGCTCTCGCCAGTTTATAATGTGCTTGTGATCTTGTTTGGACCAGAGCAATGGAGCTTGGGAAACAAGCAGAAAGAATTGAAAGTCCTTGCCCAGTAACAGAACTATGATGTGATTAGAATAACAGAGCCTTGGTGGGAGATCGCATGACCGGAGCACTGTCATGGATGGGTATAAACGATTCAGGAAGGCCAAGCAGGGAAGAAGAGAAGAGGAGGAGGAGTTGCACTTCATGTACAAGAGCCATATGATTGCTAAGAGATCCACGAAGAAACTGGACATAGGCCTCTTGAAAGACTCTGGGTCAGGGTCAGAGGGGAGAGCAATAAGGGTGATGTTGTGGTCGGGGTCTGCTATAGACCACCAGACCAGGAGGAAGTGGTGGATGAGCCTCTCTTCATACAGCTAGCAGAAGTTTCCCGATCACAGGCCTTGATTATCACGGCAGACTTCAATCATCCTGACATCTGCTGGAAGGGCAATGCAGCACTACAAAGGCAATCTACTAAGTTTTTGGAGAGTGTTGTGACCAACTTCCTGATGCAAGTGCTGGAGGGGCCAACTAGGAGCCATGACCTTCTCAACCTACTGCTCACAAACAGGGAAGAACTGGTGGGGAATATAGTAGTGGATGGCATCTTGGGCAGCAGCGACCACAAAATGATTGAGTTCGGGATTATGAAGAAAGGAAGAAAGAAAAGCAGCAGAATATGGGCTCTGGACTTAAGAAAAGCAGACTAGCTCACTCAGGGACCTCATGGGCAGGATCCCCTGGGAAGCTGGTTTGAGGCAGAGAGGAGTCCAGGAGAGTTGGCTGTACTTTAAAGAAACTTTACTGAGGGTGCAGGAACAAACCATCCCATGTGCAGGAAGAATAGCAAGTATGGCAGAAACCATCTTGGCTTAGCAGGGAACTCTTCAGTAAGCTAAAACACAAAAAGGGAACCTTATAAGAAGCAGAAAATTGAACAAACAGCTAGGGAGGAGCATAACAATGTTGCTCAGCCATGCAGGGATGAAATCAGGAAGGCCAAAGCGCAATTGGAATTGCAGCTACCAAGGGATACGAAAGGTAACAAGAAGGGTTTCTACAAGTATGTCAGCAGTGAGAGGAAGATCATGAAAAGTGTGGGCCCTTTACCAAATGGGGGAGGCAACAAAGTGACTGAGGATACAGAAAAGGCTAAATACTCAATGCTGAAAGCTAACGTACTCAAAGGCTGAAGTACCTCAGTCTTCATAGACAATCAGCTCCCAGACTACTGCACCTGGCAGCACAGTTTGGGGAGGAGGTAAGCAGCCAGCAGTGGAACAAGAACAGGTTAGAAAAGCTGTGTACAAGTCTCAGAGGCTGGACAGGATGGACCTGAGAGTGCTGAGGAAATTGGCCAAGGTGATTGCAGAGCCATAGGCTATTATCTTTGAAAACTCACGCAAATCGGGAAAGAACCCAGAGGATTGGAAAAGGGCAAATATAATACCCATCTTAAAAAAAAAAGGGAAGAAGGAGGATCCAGAGAATTACAGACCAGTCAGCTTCAACTCAGTCCCTGAACAAATCATGGAGCACGTGGTCCTCAAGGAATCTATTTCTAGGCATTTGGAGGAGAAGAAGGTGATTAGGAACAGTCAGCATGGATGCATCAAGGGCAAGTCATGCCTGACCAAACTAAATTTCCTCCTATGATGACACGACTGGACCTGTGGATGCAGAGAGGGACCAGGGGATGTGATATGCCTTGACTTTAGCAATGTTTTTGATACAGTCTCCCACAACATTCTTGCAAGTAAGCTAAGGAAGTACAGGTTGGATGAATGGACTGTAAAGTAGATAGAAAACTGGATGGAGCATCGGGCTCAGAGGGTAGTAGTCAATGGTTCAATGTCTAGTTGACAGCTGGTATCAAGTAGAGTGCCCCAGGGGTCAGTCCTAAGGCTGCTTTAGTTCAATATTTTCATGAATGAGCTGGAAGATGGGATAGAGTGTACCCTCAGCAAGTCTGCAGATGCCACCAAGCTGGGGGAAGTAGTAGATACAGTGGAGGAAAGGGCTAGAATTCAGAGAGACCTTGACAAATTGGTGGATTGGACCAAAAGAAATCTTGAGTCCTGCACTTAGGATGGAACAACCACATGCTTTTCTAAAGGATGAGGACTAACTAGCTAAGCAGAATATCTGCAGAAAAGGACCTGGGGACAGTAGACAGCAAGCTGAATATAAGTTAACAGTGTGTCCTTGTTGCCAAGAAAGCTAACAATATACCGGGCTGCATTAGTAGAAGCACTGCTAGCAGATCAAGGGAAGTGATTCTTCCCCTCTGTTTGGCATTGGTACAGCCGCATCTGCAGTACTGTGTTCAGTTTTGGGCCCTCCACTACAGAAAGGATTTGGACAAATTGGAGAGAGTCCAGCAGAGGGCAACAAAAATAGTTAGGGGGCTGGCACATGGCTTATGAGGAGGGGCTGAGGGAACTGGGTTCATTTAGTCTGAAGAAGATTCAGGGAGGATTTAATAGCAGCCTT
>NW_005842562.1:763324-769346 GCF_000455745.1 Alligator sinensis | reverse complement strand
CGGTTCCAAAGAGGATGGAGCAAGACTGTTCTCAGTGGAGGCAGATAACAGAACAAGGATGTGCTCTGATGCATTCCAATTAGAACGTGTCTGACAGGGTCAATGCATAAGGGATGCACGAGGGTGCACGTGCACCCCCTGAGAGCGCCAATTCCCCCTTGCCAGGCCCTGCTCCCTGTTTAGCAAGCGGGCAGGGAGCAGGTAGGAGCACCAGTACCCCGCTGCGAGTGCTGGCCAGGGAGTGGGACCACCAGCAAAAGTGGCTGCACCGCTTCCAGGACTACACTGCAGCTTTCACGGTGAGCGAGACTGGCCATGGGAGACTCCCCACCCCCAGTCAGCGGGATCGGCCACCAGGGTACCCCCCTGTCAGCACATACCCCCCTTGACACAAGAGACACCAGACACCCATGGTGTCTGAGCAGACTTGACTAACCAAGTCTGCTGGAGCATTCTAATTAGAATGCTCTAACATGCTGCAACATCTCATGCATTCAGTGTCCCGCATTTCAAAATGGCGGCAGTGGTGCTTAAACTCATCAAATGACCATTTTAAAACACAGAATGCAGAACACATGAGATGCTGTGGCATTTTAATTAGAACGGCTCTAAGAACTGCTCTAATTAAAACACTTCCCCCAACACTGCAGCGTATGAATAGGCACCCGATGGCCTCAAGTTGCAGTAAGGGAACTTTAATTCAGATTTTTGGAAGAACTCTCTCACTAAGAGGGTAGTAAAGAACTGCAAAAGGTGTGGACTCTCCATCCTTGGAGGTTTTTAAGACCTGGCTAGACAAAACCTTGGCTGAGATGATCCTGCTTTGAACAGGGGGTTGAGCTAGATGACTTCCTGAGGTCCCCTTCAACCCAAATTTTCTATAATTCTATGACTGGACAATCATTGAACCAGCACAAGTGTGATATCCCTCCAGCTTTGCAGGTGTGCACTGAAAACTGTTTTGAAAGGTTTACCAACTGGAAAATCCTAGCTGAGACTGCTTAAACTCATCCACCTGACTGAGTTAAGAATCCTCTTGGAAAGAAAGGGACACAGTTGGGTAAGTGTCTTTAGCAGTCATGTGAGCATCATCCCACTATGATTATCCACATACAAGAGATAGAAGCATACAAACAGTTACTTCCCATGTGAGGCTGGCCATTGTGGCAAGACTTCACAACTTCTCCTGTCTTTCCTGCAAAAAGATACTGGGCACATCTACATGTTCATTAATGCACAGTAGTTACTGTGCATTTAGTTTAGTACTTGCTGAATGAAGTGCTAACTAAACACACAGGAACTACAGTTACTGCACAGTAATGCCAGTGCATGGTTTTTTAGTGAAGCTTACTGCACAGTAACCTAATACTACTGTGCAGTAGTGTATTAGCACAGTTTTTGCCCAGCACACTACTATGCAGTAAGCGTCTTGTGTAGATGTGCCCTCTATGTAGAATATAATGCATGTTTCCACTCCAAGAGGAGGAATCCATAAAGCTGGCATTAAGTGACTTTTACAAAGCTGGCTTTTCAGCATTGTCTTCATTTGGGGTATTCTTTATGACTAACTCTGCAGAAAGCTTGGATAAGGTAGCTACCCAGAAAGAGCTGTATATAAACCTGTTCTGGTGTGAGTACTGCTAATAACACTGCGAGCACCTTTTGTAAATATCCATAAAGTTATTGCTAAAAATCAAAGGTCAGGGACCCACATAAACAGCAGTGTACTAAGAAAGCAAAGTTTAAGAAGCAGATACAAAACTGAAAGACAGAGATAACCATCCTTCAAATCATAAAGGAAAACCTAGACCACAAACTTAAAAGACCAGGGTAACAAACCTGTATGAAATGTAACAGCACAAAATACAAGGTCATGCAGTCATTGACTATTCGAATTAGTTTCTGTCAAACTAAGAGCTTATTATTTAGAAATGAGAGAGGAAGTTAAGACCTGCATGGTCTAGTCAATCACAGGATGGCTATGAGTCAACAATGAGCTACATCCACAATAAGATTTGCTTTCTTTACACATGTATTAGGCAAGGTATTTCCAGTAGAGATAAGGCAGCATTAATGCCACTGTAAAAAACACTTAAGACATACAATATAATATATCATTCTGGTCACACTTGTTCAAGAGAGATGAATTCAAGCCAGGTACAGAGGAGGAATTCTTAGGATGATTGGGGGAACATAAAGTCTATCAAACAGTATATCTACACTCCAGCATTACCATGCTGAGTGGCACTGCTAAGAAAATAAACCTCCTAAACCTGACCCACCCTACATCAAGGAATCTTGTTGTAGAAATAAGGGCACCCTTACCAATGGGCTCAAAATCTAGGTTTCTGGCATATTCAAGAATGTTATCATAGGGCAAACAAAGGTATTTATCACTAACTCATTTTCAGGGTTAACACACACGGAGTAGGAGCAGGTCAGCCCAGCTTCTATCTCCAATGGTAAGCTGAGCACTCTACCACCTCAGCATAGACATAGCCTAAAAGAACTTGATTTATTTCTCTCCCCCTCTCCCTCCTTCCCCCTCTCTCAAATTCTGATTTCTCCATGGCTTTCCTAAGACACTTCAGGATGAGAACTGCTTTGAAGACTTAATTTTATTTTTTAGAGTAAAGAATTTATTTCATGTTGCTCTTAGTTCAGGGGTTTTCAGCCTTTTTTAACAAGTGTACTCCTGTCTCAAAGTTTCACCTCATGTACCCTTTATATTTTTTTCTTGTTTTTAAGGGGGGGGACAGATTGAGGCCCTGCAGTGCGGGAGGAAGTGGGGCAGGGGCAGGCACTGTTCAGCGGGGGCAGGGCAGAGGATGGAGCCACGAGCAGCTCGCCCGGGGGGCACAGGAAGGGGGGTGGCTCCCACTGCTGCACGCACCCTGGGAGGGTGTGGGGGGCACGAGCCCCTGGATCTGCGCGCAGGGGGTAGACAGGCTGCTGCTGCAAAGTGGGGCACTGGGCTCTTCCTGACAAAGGCAGAGCCAGGCTGCATTCAGGGTGGGCAGCGGTGGTGCAGGGAAGGGACTTGGGGGGTACTCTAGCAAATTCTGTAGGGGTTGCAGCCCCCCCCGTAGCCCCGCTCCTGTAGGCCCCTGCAGTAAGGGAGAGAGTGGGGCTGGGGCAGGTGCTGCCCAGCCGGGGCGAAGCACGGGACAGAGCCGTGAGTGGCTTGTCCGGGGGGAAGAGCGCAGCTCCCACTGCTGCATGCACCCCGGGAGGGCATGGGGGCACGTGCCCCAAGATCTGCATGTGGAGCAGGGCGGGCTGGGACGGCACTGGGCTCTTCCCAGAGGGGCCTGGGCCAGGCTGTGTGCAGAGTGGGTGGTAGCAGTGCTGGAAGCGGGCTACAGGAAGGCCTGCAGTGATCCCAAAATTCACCATAGCCCCCCACAACCCCCCACCTCACAGCACAGCCCAGCCCAGCCCTGCTGGGAATAGCCCAGTGCTGCCCTGGTCCCAGCCCACAGCAGCCTGCAGCCTGCCCCACATGCAGTTCCAGGGGCACACGCCCCCCATACCCTCTCAGGGCAAGCGCAGAAGTGGGAGCCACCACCACCCCCCCCCTCCAGACGAGCCACTCCTGGCTCTTTCCCACCCTGGCTGGGCAGCGCCTACCCCTGCTCCAGCCCTAGCCCAAGCCCCACTCTCTTCTTCACCACAGAGGCCTACAGGAGCAGGCTTACAGTGGGGGGAGGTTGCAGCCACTCTAGAATTCCCCATAGCCCCCCCCAACCACCCTCCCAGCGCCATTGTCACCCGCCCTAAGTGCAACCCAGCCCAGTCCTCCACCACAAAGAACCCAGAGCAGCCCCAGCCTGCCCAACCCTGCATGCAGATCTGGGGGCATGTGGCCCCCCCCCATGCCCTCCTGGGGCATGTATAGTGGCAAGAGCCATCCCATCCCCGCCCAGCTGGGCAGCCCCAGCCCCACTCCCTCCCCCCCACAACAAACTTACCAGCCAGACCCTGCTGCTCTTCACATGGCCAGGCTGCACCCCTGGCCACCCACATGCTGCACTTTGGCTGCACACATGCATGCAGAATTCTGCATACCCCCTGCAACCCTTTTAAACACCCCCAGTTGAAAACCACCATTCTAGTTCCTTCACAGGGGAGGCCAGGTTCTATAGCTCCCATTCATAGAACATCTACTATGACTAGGGGTGCACCAATAAAGACTTTTGGGGCCTATACCAATGGCCATTTATTAACGAGTCATATTGGCCAATACCAATCTGGTTCCCAATATGCAGCCCAGCAGCTTGGAGAGCAGCATCCAGCTGGTAAGTCAGTCAAGGGGGAAGGGGCAGGAGGGAGGGAAAGGGCATGGAGGGGGCAGATCAATGCCCCCATTGTGAGGGAGGGAGTGGGGCTGGGGCAAGGGCTGGATCAACCCTCCTGAGGCAGGGTGTGCAACAGAGATGCAAGCAACTTATCAGGGGGGGAGGTGACTCCCATCACTGCGCACACCCGAGGACTGCCCGCTGCAAGCTCGGGGTAGCACCAGGCTATTCCTGGCAGGGGTTTGTGCCGGGGCTGCACTTGGGGTGGGTGGAGGCGGCGGTGCTGGGAGTGGGGACTACAGGGGGTCTACAGCAAATTGCCTCCCCAGGGATGAACACAGCAGCAGGAGCCACCCTCCCCCATGCCCCCAGACAAGCTGTTCGTGGCTCCATCCCCTTGCCCTACCCCACCCCAGCTGGGCAGTGCCTGCCCCTGCCCCAGCCCCACCCTTCCCTCCACCATGGGGGCCTTGATCTGCCCCCTCCACTCCCCTTCCCCCACAACAGACTTACCAGCTGGATGCTGCTCTCCAAGCTGCCAGGCTGGCCACGTTTGTGCTGCAGCTGCACCCATGCACATGGCATTTATCGGTGACATTATTGGCCACATCAGCCAAAAGAGGCCAATGGCCAATAATGTCAATTTCCCTTTTGTTGGTGCCAATATGATATGAACCAATGTATCGGTGCACCTCTAATTATGACCATCAACATCACCCCTCTTTCTCTAAGCGAGAAGCTTGTAGACTCTGATTTCATTTTTTCTTTTTAGGTTGAGAGGACTATGCTTACATTATTGTCCACATATTAGCACTGCTTATTAAAGCATGCAGGAGGCTACAGGGTGTCCATTACCTGCTCACATTTATCTTTCTTAATAACCTCATGCACCTTGACTGTTATGTTGAAAAGAAAGGGGTGACATGATGCCTGCCTCTACTTATCTGCCTACAAAGGCCTGTATACTGAGGAAGAGGCTGCTCTGCCAAGTAAAAACTCTTCTAGTTGAAAATACAGTGTCTTTATCTACTAGAAAAACTTATTCAGCTCCGTTTGTAATACTACAATTAACTTTGATTATTGCACACCAAGAAATCACCAGTCTTTACAGAATGGAGGCCAGGACCAGAGAGACAGATAGAAACAAAAGGTGAGCCAAAAGGTTCATTTCTGCCCATTACTTCTTCTACATCAAGGATGCCCTCTCTCCACCTCATCGCTCCATAGTCCCCAAACTGGCAGAGAAAGAGGTTCAGCCATTGGTACATCATTATAACGTGTAACAAAAACTGGGAGCACTTCATATATTAGGGCATGGTGAACCACAGAGGCAACTGAGGACAACCCCCTAATTTCCTACTTTTTTTTTTTTTTTTTTTTTTTTTTTTTAAGGTGTAATAGGAAATCCCTGTCCTCTTATTACATACTTTAAAGGTGTAGAGGGAGGGATAAGTAACTACAGCTTGTCTAGACAATCTGCTGACCTACTTACCATACTTTATAATACTCAGTATGCTTTTGCCTGAAAGAATCTGGCATTTATGTTTTTTGTTATTTTCATATTTTTATTACTTGATTCTCTAATTCTAATTTGGAAAATTGGCCTTCTTCCCAAAAACTTGAAAACCGGGCACTGATAATGATCTGACCTCCTACACTATGCAAAGATGAGAATTTGGCAAAATGTGTAAAAGAAAAGAACCTAATTGAAGTTTTGACAGCAG
>NW_005842562.1:745459-763264 GCF_000455745.1 Alligator sinensis | reverse complement strand
GGGGGGGGGGGGGGGTTGGGGGGGGGGGGTTGTTTTGTTTTTTTAAGATACTAGCATCTTAAATCAGATAAAGGCACTAAAACGCCAAAGTTACATAAAACTGTATTGCATAAGCACAGCATTCCAGCTGTTAGTAATTCTGCTTTATAAACAGCTGGGGTAGAGCAATTTCAGTTAGTAAGTAAACTAAAGAAAGAAAAAAAAACATGTAATTACGCAGCAAAAAAATGAACATAAGAATTAGACAGCTTTGCAACCACTGTCTTTGCATCTAAAATATCTGCTTTTCACTTATTTCAACAAACTTTTTTTCTAACAAAAAAACAAAACAAAACAAAAAAAAACTGACTGGCATGCATGTTATATAAAGTTAACTAAAATATTTGCATATAACTTTTACCCCGTTCTGAAGTTGGATCTGTCTTTTTTTTATTTTCAGGACAAGCACCACTGAAGATGATCTCTCAGTATTTCTGGTTACAAGCAAAGCCAAATAGCAAAATTTCTAATCTTCCAGAGAATAAAGTATTATCAGCCAAAGATGCATTAAAAACACATCTGTTTAATATTGATTATTACTGCCTTCTAGTAAAAATGTAAACAATCTTGCACAGATTTGCCCTATTATCAGTAGCCAGAGTTATTATGATTATGATGTAGTCAATATGCTTCTTGAATAACAGAAGTCTTCAAAGATAATCCAATGCACAAGGTATAATAGGCAATAGATCAAGTTTGGCTTAATTCAGTCTTTTACTTCTGAAGAAAATGAGAAATATTTTGCTACTTTTAGCAATCCCTAGTGAATGACTAAGAGAAGCCACAACAACAGCAAAATAATTCAAGTTGAATGGTTAAAACATGAACTCAGAAATCTGGCAATTTAGCATTGTCACTTACCCTTTCTAAAATGGGGAAAATGCATATTTCACAGAAATGGTGAGGCTTAACAAGCAAATAAGACTGCAATTGGGTCCACATTATAAATTCACTTTCACCCCATGCTTATATCCAAAAAACCCCCGCATATTTAAAAATGTCAAGGTTAGGAGTGTTCAACTTCTTTGAAGTGAACTGGAGAAATGGTTTCTGAATGATAACACCCTAAAATCAGAAGTTTTTTTCCCCTATATGGTAAATGAAAAAGGGAAGAGATTAAAAGAAAAGACATTTTAATGGACTCATCCAAACGGGATCTAGTGACCAATGATTAACTTTAATATTGAAAAGAAAAGATTTTAAGTATCATTCCTGCCTCAATGATCCTAAACTAGCCATTCAATGACAACTCACCCTTTCATTTAAAATAAGATAAAAGGTAGAGGCTGAATAGAGAGAAAACTCAATATGTGAATTTATGGAGACCTGTCTATGGATAAAGAATTTTACCCACCAAAATTAAATTAAAATAATAATCACAATTAGATATTATTTTGCCAAGCTCTAAGCCTGAAAATAGAAAAAGATTATTAAAATTTATTAGATATATTATATTAATTTAGTTTAATGTATTAGATTAATTTAGTTTAAGGGGAAAAATACCTCCCTGCTCTGCTTCCTTTCAAGCTTCTGCCAGTCACCGTATACCCCTGCTATACAGAAAAATGTTAATATGATAGAGGCTAGGTTCAATCTCAAAAACAATATTTCCTGAAGTCTAAAAGTGGATATAGCCTCCATCTTCCCTTGGAACCAGCAAGTATCTTAAACAACGCCATCTGCCTCAGAACTCTTGGTTGCAAGCTTGATGGCCCTCATCCCAAGTATGAGAAGAACCACCGATACCAGGAGATTCATATTAAAATGAGTCCCTACCAAGAAAGAGGGCTAAGGATTGGAAAGAGGCAGATAATTGCTGAAGTTCACTTGTCTGCTTACTAAAACCCAACAGTGGGCAGAATAATGCAGCCAGAGTCCAGAGATACAGAAATGAATGTGAATAAAAAATGTACTAAAGCTTACAGGCAGTACACATCAAGCTGGTGACAAAGCCAGACGTTATATCTATCTCAGATGACTATTTGCTTTCTTGTCTAAATCTGAAGCGCAGCTTTTGTTGAGAGGGCGGCAGGGGTGGATACTGTTATTGGTAAAATTGTCTTCTCTGAGCAAAGTGGGAAGAAAAAGATGTGGATGAGTGCTTCTGTATTTTCATTCCTAAAAACTGGTGCACCCACCACCACCAGCAGCAAATGTTCTCTCTTTGCTTGTTGATAAATAGCCAAACCCCATCGTATCTCTTTTTCCTCCTGGAGCCTCATCAATTCTGGTGTTAAAAAAATCTCTCTCACTAAAAAGGAAGACCTTCCATTTTAGATTTGGTTTAAGGAGAAAGCTGATGATTTGGGCCAGGCATTTTTCCAGGTGGAAATGGCAGAAGCCACCGCCCTGCTGCAGTCTGAAAACTCAATATACATTCTTAAGGTGCATTTTTTAATATAATCATTCACAAGCTTCCTTCGTTCTTCTGGAAGTTTTAACAAATAAATACTTTCATTTTTCCCTAAAAATGGGATTGTAGGGTGTCATTTCTTGGCATTATACCAGAAAAAAAAAAACTTTCTTCTTTCCAACTGTATCTAGTGGAGGTGAAGGACACTACTCTGCCCTTAGATTTATCAACAGTTGCCAAGGTGTTAAGGATGTATGAAAATATGACAAATTCCTGTGGAGAACTGATAGGATTTACCTGATTTGTTGAACACCTTGGTCGAACTGAAGTCAGACTTGCCCAGGTAAGTCTTGCAGGTTACAAGAGTAACACAAAAAATGTAATTCTATTAAATGAATGATAATCCAAAAGGTCAACATCTCTTCAATCTGCCATTCTTTCCACTAATTCACAAAAGACACCACCAACCACTTGAGATGGAGTTGCTACAACTATACAAGTATTACACAAATTTCTCTTTAAGATTTAATAATATTATCTAGGCACTTTTCTAAGAGAAGACCCAAACCAAAGCTACAAAGTAATTCCTACTTTTACACTGAAGGCAGAGGCAAAGGATCAGAGCTGGCTGTGGTGACAGGTCCTTTACTGCCATGTCTCTTGAACATTTGGAAAAGTGGAGGGAGAGTTGAGAGAAAAGTTTAAGACAGCTCCAAAAAGGTGCTGGAAGTTACACCTCCACTGTCAGAACCACACCAAGCTGAGTGGCAGAGGCCAAACAAAGAAAAAAGCCTCAGTTTTACAGGGAGGCCAAAATGCAGCTGCCAGGAAGTTTAAATGCAGCTTCTAAAGAAACAAAAGTAGAAGAAAAAGTATGTTTTTATTTAACTCTACATACATTAATTGTGTTGGTACTTTGATTTTCTGTTTATTACTTATTCCAATAATGTGTTTAATGACAAATTATTTGAGCTGAGATGCAGTGCCCAGACTCAAGGGACACAAGAGTCAATGATTTCATGTCCTGTACCATGTCATGATTTTGTTTTGCAGTTTGAGAAGTTAGAAAGTTTGCTCCCCTCCTCCCCACTAGGTTATCACATCCACCTCAAATTTTATAATGATAAATGTTTCACATAAAAAAGCATTATTACACAAATGTAACTGAGTGTAATTCAGATTGTTTTGCAATAGCTGGTATCATTATATGAACATTCTTACCTTTTTTTCTTCTTTAGACTTTCTAACATTGTGCTGTGGGCCAAACTTGTTTTGCATGCAAAACACTTTCTTAGACCATTCATTTTTGTGAGATTTTAACTGGGGCTGACCAAAGCTGCCATCGACTCTGTATCTGTCAGCTGGAATCTTATTCATTGGTGGGGGAAGAGTCCCACAGTTAACACTGGACCAGCCATCTGTAGAATCTGTATAAGACTCCTGGTCACTGGCATTTCCATGCTGCCAATCTTGTAAAACATGAACAGGCAACCATCTTTGATTGCCCATGCCCATAGTACTTTTCTTGGAGGGTGGCACTGAATTTCGGGAAGAAACTAGTGGAACTTCTATACGAGCTGCAGGACTCAAGTGCTTGCTTAAATTTTGTGGTTTATCATTCTGAATTACTTCTAAAGGAGCGTTTCCTTCTTGCTCATGACAGAAGCCATTCCAATGGGCAGCAGATTGATTTTGCCCTCTTCCTCCTGGATTTTCCCATATGCTATTAGGAATGTGTTTACTTGGATTGCTCCCTAAGTCAACCACCAAAACTCTGTTGCTTTTTTCTTCTTGGTTAAAGTTTCCAATGCCACTGTCACTGTTACTGCTTGTACTATTATTCTGATGGGCATCTATATCACCATCAAGAAAAGCCCTGGCTCTCATTCCCTCAATCAACTCCCCCATGTCCCTATAGAGGACAGAGATAAACTGAAGAACAGGTAAAGATGATGTTGGAAATTCTAAACAGCCATTTGTGTCTGGATCTGCTGTACATTCTAGTCCAAAACGTCTTGCTATACCCTGATGAATTTTATGATGAAATAATTCTGGATCTACCATAAACACATGACAAGATGTCCTTAGAACTCCTTCATCTTCCTGAGCCAAGCTTGCATCATCACTGCTCTGCATTGTAACTAGCCCAAAAAATCTCCTATCATCAGGGCACACCGCACTGAATGCGAGCTTCTCTGCAGGATACTCTGCCACTATACCAGATTTATCACTGCAGAGCTGAATGCAGTCATGCATAATCTTCATCATCACCAAAGAATGGATTTTCTGTTCTGCCCGAAGACGTCTCATACATCCACGAATAGCCTGCAAACTGTCACTTTCCAGATTTGCAGTTGTTGAAGGCAGTTCAATTGAGCCTAGGTAGCCTACCACCATGGCAACATTTAAAATACTTGCATCTAATCCAAAATCCTCTGGATTCTCTAGTCCAATTCGGAAAACTGAATCATCATTCAACACTTTGGATATTTCTTCTTTAGAAAGTTGATTTGGATTGAGACTTACACCTTCAGTTCCAGTTTCAAATATAGCAGCAGCAGACTCTGAAAGGGATCTTTGTTTTGGTATAGAGTTTTCTGTATTCCCAGCACAAAGACTAGGATTTTCAAAGATCATGTTGAAAATTCCACCAGATTGCATTTCTTCAACAACCTTTTCTGCTCTATTTATGCCTAAGGCTTTAGAATCAGGCTTTGGCTTCAGCCACCCTTTCCCATCATAAAAACCAACTTCTTCATCACTTGAGCAGGAGTCTATGTGACTAATACCTTCAGCAATCACCATGTGTAGGACTCCAGAACATTTTCCTATTAGTTTCACCACATCTTCATGAGACGCCTTTTTTACATTAATATCATTAACGGCAAATATCTGATCTCCAGCTTTAAGTCCCACATAATCTGCAGGGCTTCCTTTCATAACACAACTAAGAATACAAGGGGCTTGCCCAGAAAGGGTAAACCCATAGCCAGCTCTTCCTCTAGCAACTTCTACACTTCTTATTCGAGGAGGAGCATGCATATTAAGACGACGTTTAACTGTTTCCCCTGGTCTATACATTGTGGTTATTTTCTGAAACTGGAAGATCTCCTAATTAGTCCAAATCATTCTTGTTCATTGTGTCAGGAGATAATAGGAAAGAAGTTGCAATTTCTTCGTCTGATGAAATCCTAAAAGAAATTAAAAAAAGATTTGATACTTATCAATACCCTGTTTCTCTTAGTGATCAGGAATATATTTATCAACATTGCTACAGAAGATAAATCCTAAAATATTGGCAAAAGAAAGAGGTATTTGCTACTTTACTAAAGCCAAAACAAAAAGGTATTACTGAAACATTCCGTGTAGATAACAAGGCAATTTGCAAAGGTAATTGTAATAATTTTTCAGGTGGGAAATCAAAGATGACAAATGAAGTGACCTGCCCAAATTAACAAAACAGCTTAGTGGCAAAGTCTAGAATAAATCTAAGTCTCCTGGCTCTTAGCCCAATGTTCTTACCGTGGACTAAGTTGCCTCCCTTCAAATTAAATGCATATATACTTGTAACAGGGGGACTTCCCAGGGCCAGTTAGAAGTTGGCTCACTCACCTGTTTCTGGGCTAACCACCCACCTCTCTCGCCTGCCATGCCTTGATGATATATAATTATGGTGTTAATTAGGCAGAAGGCTGCCCATTTTTGCACCCTGATGCCAGGGGACACTATCTGTGGCTCCGAAACCTTCCCTACCCTACAGCCCATGTCTCACAGATGGCATCTAAGTTCTTGATAGCTCTGGCCCCACACTGGGACCCATAACCCTCCAGTCTGGACCCCAACTAGATCCCTCCTATCAGGCAGCCTACTCCGCCCTCCGACCTCAACAGATCATCGAGTCCAACCCCCTGCCATGGGCAGGTCAGATGACCCCAGCCAGATGCCTATCCAGCCATCTTTTAAAGACCCCCAAGGTAGGGGAGAGCACCACCTCCGTTGGAAGCCCATTCCAAGATTTCGCCCCCCCTCACTGTGAAAAAGTTTTTCCTGATTTCTAGCCTAAATCTGCTCTCTGTGAGTTTGTGACCAAAGACTACCCCTTTCTCGTCCTGTGGATATTTCAGCTATCCTAGAGTTTAAGTCCCCTAACATATGGCTACCATTTTAAGATCTTTTTGCATCGTGTTCCAGTCCTAGACAGAAGGGGAAAGAAAGCAGGTCTATTTTCATAGGGTCTAGATCCCTTACCAGCAGACCAGGATCCAAATGAAAGCAGGAGCACAGCTTTTTGCTTCTGTTCCTACACAGCCAACCTGTGTTTGTGTTATGTAGTTTAGGGGAGTATACTGGTCTTCCCTTTTCTTCGTACTTTCAGATATACCTTCAGAGGAATACTTTATACAACCTTTTATATGGTCTTTCTGTAGACTGGCTTCCTCTCTTATTCATGTTATCCTTGTTTGCTGTCTTCTATGAGCAATTACTCCTTAAACCTTTGTTAGGGCACCTAATACTTTATCTACATTCTTATATCATAGCTAAATCATAGAAACCGCATACCTTGGAGGTGATGGGAAAGAAGTTGCTGTGTCCTTCTCATGTTTTCTTCCACATTTCCTGTTTATGTAATTTTTCTCACCCCTCTCTTCCTTATTCATCCTTTCCCACCACCCCTTTCTTTATTCTCAATAGTTCTAATAGGTTGTTCTGCAGACCACTACTTGCTTATTTTAAAGTAAGGGAATGAGCACGATGCAGACATTGTTGTTGTCCCACATGCTCAGTCAAGCATAGATTTTGGGGTAGATGTGATTCATTTTGCGGTCAGGTGAATAGTCTGATCCACTAACATGAAAACTTTAAACTGACTTTTATGAATTAAATTTGCATAACTCATCTATTTATACCAGGTGGTTTGTGTGCCAGTCTGCCTAGCTACAGTTTTATTTTTTAAAAAGCCTAGGGCGTATAGGTGAAATTGAGCCTGCAAAGCAGTTTAATCTGGCTCATGAAGGTCCAATCCAGCATGGAGGCACAGGCATTGGTAGCATGGAGCTGTGCCATGCTGCCCCTCCCCTCCTCTGTTGAGTCTGCTGCTCTGCCATGTCTGTGCTTCTCTTGCTGCAGAAGGGTTGGGTATCTAGAGTGAGAGTGAGTGCAGGTAGCTGGCTGATCCCGGGGTAGAGTCTTGCAGCCAGTCCGCAGCAATGGCTGGGTCTCAAGCTCTGGCCCATGCAGGCAAATGGTTGTAACCCCTGTTATAGGTTACAAACTCACAGAGAGCAGATTTAGGCTAGAAATCAGGAAAAACTTTTTCACAGTGAGGGGGGGCGAAATCTTGGAATGGGCTTCCAACGGAGGTGGTGCTCTCCCCTACCTTGGGGGTCTTTAAAAGATGGCTGGATAGGCATCTGGCTGGGGTCATCTGACCCCAGCACTCTCTCTTGCCTATGCAGGGGGTCAGACTCAACTTTCCTGCCCATGGCAGGGGGTTGGACTCGATGATCTGTTGAGGTCCCTTCCGACCTTAGCATCTATGAATCTATTCCCTCCTAAGCAGGGAGCACTGAGACTAATGGGGGGCACGTGGCAGGAGAGGCAGGCACCACTGGGGGGGGGCAGGCAGGCTGCAGGGAGAACGGGGAGTAAAGGGCCTACCCCTCCGTGGCTGCCTGCCCCCACCAGCCCCCAGCCTCCCTACCACTGCTTTCCCCACTGTAGCAGTGGAGGGAACAAATTTAATATGACCCTGTGATAATTAGATTCTATACCTAGAAAATTATAACAAGTTTATAAAATGTTCCATATATAAAATCTAGTTATTGTGGGGTAGTTTGAAATTTGAAATCATTGTAGCTTTGGGTAAATGCAGCATTTTGTTTACTTAACTATTAAAATACCACTCATTAATCAGTTTAAAGGTATACATGTGCAAAACAATGTAAATAAAGTTAGTTGGTAAATTCAATTAGATTCACTGAATTTTGTGTTCTTGCTTTTCAGTTTGAAAACCTGAAAAACTACATAATGCACTCCATTTACATTCTTTAATCATAACTAGATACAATGGATATTTAATTATAAATGGGACAGGGATAAAAACCATAAAAATACTATCTTTTCTAGAGCATAAGATATATATTTTTCCCCGAAAAAGAAGACCCATAATTAAGGCATATCTTATACACCAAAGCTACATAATGAAAAATAAATTAAATCATTGTTATAATAGTAGTAGTAGTCAGTCAAATTTATAGTAAAAAAAAAAAAAAAAAAAAAAAAAAAAAAAAAAAATCCCACAATTTTAAACCTTTTTGGGAGGCGGGGGAAGGGAAGGAGTTGTCTTATGAAAAACTCTCTCTCATACACTAGAAAACTACAGTAACAAAAAGTTACTTTATTAGAATAATCACAGAAATGCACAAAAAATTGCCAGTCAGAAGTCATTCTAACTTCCATGTGTTTTAGTTTAAACTAAAACTTCCAAAAAAGTAAACTCCACATGCTTCCAGTATTAACAGAGTTGGCAATGAAAACCAGTAACTTTAAAAAATAAGTGTTTGAAAAAGCTATAAACAATGGATTTCAGTAATATCATATAGAAAGAAGTTATCTTAAACTAATTGTTGAGGTTTACATTGAAACCTGGATGCCTAACAGGCCTGCTCCACATACAGCACTCATATAAGCTGAGTTATTTCAGAGGAATGCCCATATCTGATTGGGTTAAAATGCCTTAAAATCAGGGGTGGGCAAAATGCAGCCCACAGGGAAGGATGCGGCCCGCCAGGCCATTCCATCCAGCCCACGAGGCCCCTAAAAAATTTAGAAAACTAATACTTGTCTGCCCCAGGCTGCCTGTCATGTGGCCCTCAATGGCTTGCCAAAACTCAGTAAGCGGCCCTCCGTCCAAAATAGATGCCCACCCCTGCCTTAAATTAAAAAAAACCCAGCATAAAACAAAACCAACACACCCAAAGAAGCAGAAAGTTATTCAATTTTAAAAAGGCTCTGCCTACTACATAAGAACTCTAACATCTGTAAATTGCAATGAGCACACAAACTATATATTTTAATTCAATTTTCTGAACTAGCAGTAGGTGGCTTACTACATAAAACTATAGAAATCATTAAATCTGTGCAACTAAAACTAATTGTGAAATGTAGCCTTTTTAACAGATCAAGTTCTGCTCTTAAAATATTAATTTATGAAGAAATACAAAGCTATAAAAATCAAGATGTGAATGTAGAACAAAGAAGTAAAACCAGCAGATCTGCGATATCCCTGTAGTACCCCTAGAGAAGTTTAAAGTAGCTTGAAAAGATTGTTTTCTAAATAGTTGCATCAAATAATTGATGTGGAGAATCTTCTTTAAAGCACCAAAATAAATTCTGTCTTCAGAAAAGGTCACTTCTAATAATAAGTGTTTAAGAGAAGAGCTGGCCAGAGAACTCTCCAAATACTTCTGTAGTAGTGTACTTAAGACTGTGATCAAAAAAGATTTTAAAAGACTACTGGTGACATTTTGTTTCATGATTCATGAATTAAAATCTAGTCATCTGCCTGTCTACCCCTCCAGCAGCAAGAAGGGGAAAACCTTTAAGGCAAAGGAAATACCATCTAAAATATGAGGGCCTGAAATGCATACAGGCAACCCCCACTAAGCGCTCTTAATTGGTTCCTAAAAAACTGAGTGTTAAGCAGAAGAGCTTTAAGAGAAACCAAAAGTTTTTGATGAACCGAGATGGCGACCGTGAGTGTTATAACAAAACTTACTGAGTGCTAAGTGGAATTAGGTATCAATGTAAAACAAGTGTTATAGCAAAATAGCACTAAGCAAAACAGTGTTAAGTGTGAGTTGCCTGTAGTGCCTTTTCTAGGAAAGTTACACTGGATAGGCTTGTTTTCAATCTCTAGAAGCCAAACAGACTATAAAAGCTTGCAGAGACAGGGCACGTCTATACAAGAAGTTTACTGCGCAGTTACCTAATTAACTGTGCAGAAAATGTTGCAGTGTCTACTAAAAGGGGCATGGGGGAGCAGATCAAGGCCCCCATGGTGAGGGAGGGAGTAAGGCAGGGGCAGGCACCGCACGGCTGGGGTGGGGCAGGGTGTGGGACGAGCTGCAGCTTGTCCAAGTGGGGAGTGGGGAGGTGCCATCAGTCACTGCACGCACCCCTAGGAAGGTGTGAGGGGCACATGCCCCCTGGATTGTATATGGGGCAAGGGCAGCCTGCCACTTATGTTCATTTTTCTGCTGTGTACCGAGGGCTGGGGCTGTGCCGGGCTCTTCCCAGTGGGGGACCCGGGCCCAGGCTGCACTCGGAGCAGGCAGGATGGATGATGGCGGTGGCACTGGCAGCGCTGGGAGAGGGAAGCGGGGGTGGAGAGGCTATAGCCACCCCAAAATTCGCCGTAGCTCCCCTTCCCAGCACTGCCACTGCCTGCCCCACCCACTGCCCCAGCCCAGTCCCCCACCTCCGCCAAGAAGAGGCTGGGGCAGCCCCCAGCCCTGAGCATGCAGCACCCCACCCTCGCCTGACACACAGATCCAGGGGCATGTGCCCCCTATACCTGCCCCAGGGTGTGCACAGTAGCAGAAGCCCCCCACTTCCCCCTCCCCACCATACAAGATTCGGTTCTGTGCCCCACCCTGCCCCATCCTGGCTGTGCAGTGCCTGCTCCTGCCCTAGCCCCACTCCCTCCCTCACTGCAGGGGCTCAATCTGTTCCCCCCCCACGCCCTTTCCATCCCTAGCACCCCTTCCTGCCACCGACCTCCCAGCCAGACACTGCTCTCCAAGCTGCCAGGCTGCATTCCTGGCCATGTGCATGCTGCAACTGCACACATGCACATGGCATTTTTTGGCAACATTATTGGCCACGTTAGCCAAAAAAAGCCAATTGCTGACCATGTCAATTTTTCTTTTATCGGTGCCAATACGATATGGATCGATGTCCTGTTGCACCTCTGTTCAGTAGAGACTTCCTAGTGCTACACAGCTAAGAGTCTGAGCATGCTCCAACCCAAGGCTGAAAAGGACTTTTTCAGCATTGAAACTTTTGACTATGAGCTAAGTATATAACATAAGACAGAGCAAGGAGCCTGTTCTTTCTGTGCCTTAAATGACCTCCTTGCTAAACCAAACCATGATAGAAGAGGAAGCTGCCTGATAAGAGGGGACAAGGCTGAAATAAGTGCAAGGGAGGCCTAGAATAAGAGACTGTGACTAGCATCCTGTAGGGAGCAAGACTAAGACTGCAAGCTGCAAGGTAGGAAAGGAAATTTGGAAGCTAGGTAGGAAAGGAAATTTCGAAGGTACAGAGATTGGGACCAACTGGGCAAACAGAGTAGGAAATGGCAGAGATACTGACAATGGCTGGGCAGGGACCTAAGAGATGAGATGGGAGGCAACTGGCAGTGGCTGGGGTCTAGACAGATTAAAGAAGCAACCACTAGAACACAGGAGGAAGGAAAATCAGCTGTAACAGCCAGCCAGTATATAAAGAGAAAAACTGGAACTGATAGACCAGGGAAATTAAGACAAGAAGCCTTAAAAATGGAATTAACTAGATGAGAAAAAAAAGAACTGGGGCAAGAAGACAAGAGTGGAGAAGACAATAAAGTTGGTGGGGATAAGGCAAAGTAATTAAATTTTAACAAAGAATGAACAGAAGAGCATATGGCCACTGCAGTACAATCCCTTCCAAAGCCTGGATTGGAACCAAAAATCCCAGTCTCACCTTTCCTCTGCAAACAAAATCTCTAAGGTTGGCACTTAAGAGTAACTTGTCAGAGGAAAGGTGAGACTGCCCTGACTTCAGACTAACATGGCTACCCACCTCTGCATTCCTAGCAGGCAGCAAACATCTCTGAAACCTACTGGCAAACTATCCCATTCCCCCTTCAAGCAACGAAAAATTCAGAAAGACACACTGAAAACACACATTCCTTGCTAAGCCAAACCATTTCTTTAAAGGAACGCAATTAAGATTGCCAAAATAGACATTCAAGAGCTAAGAAATTACGGAATTAGTTACCTGTGCAATCTTAGTTTGCTCCACTCATACATATGTATTGATCATCTTAATTACTTGATCATTCATTTTTTCCACAAGTGCCCTGGTCATTGCACAGATGGACTTATGCTTGGGACAAATCAGGCTGTGGTCTATGAAGAGGACCCTCTGCCTCATCCATTGTAAATTTTGAAGGTGTGAAGGGAATGAAGCAGAACAAGGCTGCAAGAAGAGAAAGGCAATTGAATGCCACCCTGGAGAATTAGATTCTACCCCTACCTCTGCCAAGACTTACTATGTGATAGTAATGAAATCATTTCAACCACATTTTCTATGGGGGAGGAAGGGTCACTGATTATGTGTTTCTCACTTTCTGGTGGCCTGATGTCAGACATTACAAGTAGGGTGTTATAAATTAAATCAGGACCGATTTAAATGGAAGTAATTTTAATCATGATTCAAATCAACAATCAGAAAATCTAGATTTAAATAAACACAAAGCAAGATAAAAATGTGTTTATATTCTTAGAGTGTTCCTCAAGAAATGTTGATTCCTAATGGTTAAAAAATGTTGAAACAAGTTGAGCTGCAGCCAAATATAACCATTGCAATTTTGCAACCAGAAGGATACAATATGTATTTATGTAAATGCATTTGTTCAGATTTTTAATTATTCTTTATGTTAGAAAATGGTGAACAGTTCCTATATATGGTTATACTACAGTTGTGCCTATCTGCATTTGGATACAAATGTGAATTCAATTTGAAAGGCACAAAGCCAGTTTTTTAAAATGCTTTTTTATATTAAACAATTTTAAACATTCTGGGAACACAAGAAAAATATTTATCAAAACATTTAGAACCGATTCATTATACAAGAAAGTATTATCTGAATTTAATGAATTGAATTTCTCATTTCTGTTCATCATATCCTTCCAATTTTGAAGGCCGCCAGAACTCATCCTCTTACACCTTTTTTTTTTTTTATTCACAGACTTCTTTATTCACAGGAAAATAAGCTTTCCTACTTCTTCAGCTCCCAACTGGCTTCTCAGATTTCAGGGAACTAGTCACTGAAGTGAACTTGTTGAATAAATTGCAATGGAGAAATATTCACTCTATACCTGCAAAAGACCTGCTGTCAAAAGCTGGGTTAGAACTTCAACAAATGCTCCAGAGTCTTAAGCTATGATTTTCACCAGTACCATGACTGGACTTGCATTAAAACTGAAGCATCAAACATGCACTATGTATTATTTTTCATTTACTTTAACATTAAAATGATGACAATCCATTTTAATTTACTATAATCCAGAGTTATTCAAAGCAGGTGTTTTTTATAAAAATATCCATTCTTCTTTTTTTAATTACTGATTTTATGTTCCCTTCCCTGAAGGCTGACAGACAAGTGTTGAGTACTCACAATTGCAACTGAAGTCAAAGAGAGAATCGCTGTGAACACAACAATGCTCTATAAGGGAAAAATCTAGTCTTACCTAAGTGTCTCATGCTGGGCACCCAAAATTAATGACTATTTGTTATCTTTATCTATGTCTCAGTGCCCCGTCAGTAAAATGGTAATAATGTCTGCTCACATAACAGACGCAGTGTGAAAATAAAGTCATTAATATTTCTGAAGTGGTCAGATAACAGTGATTGGTGCCACAGAAAAGCCAAGAGGCAATTAATAATCCTGTCTTCAGAGTTAGCCAGGGTTTTAATAGCATGCAGTAAATCAAGCGTGTGGCCAATGTGAACAATGAGGGTAAAACAAAATATCAAATATCTGACCAGCATCCACTGTATTCATAAGACTGAGACAATGTGGAAATAATAGCTTATGATGATGCAATTAAAGATTGTATCAAAATACACATGTACGAGATGGCTAATTTAAGACTGAAATCAATCTTATTTCTGGTATTTCCTGACTCTGAGTGCTTGACTTTAATCCTCAAAAACATTATTTCAACATTTCTTTTGTATGCACAAAAAAAATACGTGCAAAAGTTCTTTCAGTTGAAAACCCAACTCCAGGACGGGATCACTTTAGTGACCTTCCAGAGCCTAAATATTCCAGAGGCTTCATGGAAGACATCCATTTGCTCCAATTTTTGGTTTTTCATCTTTCTGACAAAAGATGTTGTTTTTGCATTCTGTATGCAATAGCTGTGATTTTTCAGTGCAGAGTACAATAGTTTCTGTAAATTGTTTCAATGCAGTAATTATTTCCCTGTCATAATGATAAGAAATTAAAAGAATAATTCAACTTTTCTAAACAATACTTTTGCTGTCCATAAAAGGCTTAAAGAGGTGGTTTAAATACATTAACCAATCCAATTCTTTGCCTTACATATGTCATAACCCAATGATTTTTAGTGCCTCGGCATATTGGAATTTTCCCGCCACACAGAGCTTTCTTTGCACGGTGGATTTCTCAGCTGCAGAGAGAAAACCCCGGTGCAAAGAGCTCCTGCCACGCGTATGCAAATTAGTGTCCCACTACTGGTCAATTCTAAATTATTCCTACATAGCGGCTAGCAATTGGCTCGCTAGCCATATAAAAGGTTAGAGCAGTTTCCGCCCAAGTTGGAGGACTCCACAACCATCTCATGGGGAACTCCGAGCGCGCTGTGGAGCCTAGCAAACTCTGTGTGCGTCTTGGAGGAGGACATAGAGGCCTGATCAGCTTCTAGCCACTCCCCGTCATAGTGGAAATTTTGACGTATCCCCCGTGTGAAGCGCTCGTGGAGTCGTACATCGACAACTCATCTCGGTTCGGTTCGGAAGAGATCTCACTTGTGTTTGTTTGTGTGCAACTGCAACTCAAGCAAGTTTCCTTCTTGCACTGTGACCATCGGCAGTGTAAGTAAAGCTTTCTTTGTAAAACCAACACGCTTCTGTGCCTAACTCTACTCCATCGTGGAAAAACCCCACCTGACAGTCCGGGCTACTGGCCATAGCCTCAGACCACCCTCGGTCCCGACAACATATAGGTCTATCCCTTCTCTAGTGGGCTTCACTTAAGAGATGCTTTGAGATTAATGAGCAGTCAATGACCTATATAGCAAGGGTGCTATACCCAGGACTCCCCACAGGTCTGAAAATTTGGCGGCAGGCAAGAAGTGCCATTGCTTTCCTGCTGCCAAATTTCCAGACTCATGAGGTGTCCTGCAAGCCTAGCAGCACCTAGGGATAGATCCTGGCAGACAGGGCCAGGCAGGGGTGGTAAATGGTACCAGGACCTGATCCCAGAAGGTAGGGGCAGGACAGGACCCAATACAGGTATGCAGATCCAAGCAGAGGGCCATGGCCTGGCCCCATGCCACTCATCTGGCCTGCGAGGGCAGAAGATTGTGAACCAACGAGCTATAGCATATTAATGTAATCATTTCCAATAATGAGAACCCTGGGTCTTAATTATTAGGAATGGTAATGTTAGTTAATCCATTTATAATGCTTACAAAAATGCTTGGAGCATAATACCCATACATGGTTTGATTTAATTAGCTCTATTTGGACCCCTGGTAACATCATTAGGTAGAATAGTAAAACTGATATCAAAATAATGCCTCACTGAAGAAAAAATTTGCATGCCAAATGCCTGCATGTATGTCAAAGGAAAACAGGTCCATTAATTAAGTTTGGAAAATATAAACATTAATCAGATCCTACGCAAAAGTATAATTTAATGATATTTCCAAATACCTGTTAAAGGGTTACAAGGTTCTTTGGGTAAATCTGATATTATGTAATAAAAGATGTCAGATTTACCCAAAGAACCTTGTCTGCCTATGTCCTTAGACCAACATGGCTACAACCTACACCAATGTTAAAGGGTTAATAATATAACACTAACACTATAATTTGGAGAGAGGTTTTTCCAATACTGACATAGCACTATTTTTCAATACAGCCCTGAGACTGCAAGCAGACTAGTTTTATGATGTCAAAAAATGAACACATTCCAGAAAGAAATTCTGCCCTGTGTAAATGTGGGCCAAATGCTTTTTAATCGCATTAACGCAAGTCCATTGAAGTCACAAAGCTGGATTTGCACCACATGTAGCCATGTCACAAAACTACAACATGCTATACAGAAGAGGTTAAAATATTTTATTCAGAAACAAAACTCACCACCTTCTGGCCAGCACACATTCTGATTTATACTTGTGGCAGACTTTTTTTTTTTTTTTTTTTTTTTTTTTTTGGGGGGGTGTTAGATTTAAGGCACAACAAACAGCAACTACAGCCAGGATCTGGGATGAAACTATACCTCAGGCTATACCTGTCTTCTACAAACATTACATGTATTCATAGCATTCATTTCAAATGTGGATGGAAAGGGAGGAGGCTTTGTGGAGAGAAGAAAATCATTGTTAATTTACTTTCTGCTTTTTGCTTGGCTTGCTCCCTCCCTCTGTCCCTGTTAGCTCATGGCAACAAAAGAGCAAACACAAACAGGAGGTATGTACAGAAGTTACACTGTAGAATGATAGTTCCTGGGCAGGGAAAACAAGAATAAGTAGACTGCAGTGAGGTGTAGTCAGCTCACTCAGAAAGGTTGTTGCCCATTCTTACTAAAAAAAACAACATAGTTTTAAGTGGGATGGTGGCAACAGAACTGCTGACAGAGAAGCACTTCCAGGTTGTTATTTCCCTCCCCTACACCAAACTATGGTCATTCTTTTTCTATCTAACAGGACAAGAGTCTGGAGAACATCAATGAAGAACTGACTCTGCTAAGCAACAGGAGGCACACCTTTCCCCAAGCATGCCTCCTTATTCACAAAATAGATGCAAGCTGTAACAACATCTCATCACCAATATCCAAATTCCATTCAATACAGAAACGTCAAGAGAAAGGGGAGAGAAATTAGTGGTTTTCACAGTTATTAATTCATAGGCTGTCTGCTGAGAATAACAATTAGGGTGCTACATAGGCTAAGTGCAGACATTCGGAGGGTCCTAGGTGGAGGTTAGATCAGGTTAAAAATGGCCACATGATCTAACTTAGTTCGCACAGGTGCAGACCTTACACTTAGACCCAATCTAAACCCGTAACAGTACAGAAGTTTGGTGCACAGAGGACGGTCTAAAATGGCAGGATCCAATCTAAGATAGATCTAGATCAATGTACACTCAAACTTAATCGATCTACGTCAGACCAATGCATGAAACTTCCATACAGTTACCTGCACAGCCCCAGGGATGCACTTTTTGTACCTGTTCCCCTGGTACTGGGCTATTTTTAGCCCCCACAGCTCACTGCACCCTCCCCACAAGACCAGCCATCCCCCTCTACCACAAGCTGCTCTAGGGCCAGATTTATCAGCATTTGCCACTGCCAGGAGCTGAACAAGCAAGAATTCGGGGGGGGGGGGGGATGGGGG
>NW_005842562.1:741685-745402 GCF_000455745.1 Alligator sinensis | reverse complement strand
TCCGCGCGGGTCGGTGCCCCCCCCCCCCCCCCCCCAGCCTGCCCATGGACCCTTCGAGACGCCCTGATCCCACCAAACCCTCCAGGACCCCAGCAACACCCTGCAGATCCCTCCTGATGCCACCTGCCTCTCCATCCCTCCTGCAGATCCCACCTGCCCCCCCCATCCCCTCACATCACTCCCATAAACACTGCCTGCTCCCCCGTCTATCCTGAGGACCACCGATTCCGCCCTCCGAGCCTGCTTACTCCCCCCATCCCATTTACCTTTGATTGGGTGGCCATTTTTAACACAGTCTAACTTCCCCAAATGTCTGTACCTAGCCTTAGTGCCAATCAGGGTTGCAATAGTCTGTTTTTGTGAACACTGGTTCTTCAGGAACTGGATCAAAGCAGTATTTCCACTAAGGATGTTCATTAGTATCTCATGATTAGCAAATATACTTTTATTTTTCTATTTCAGAAGAGATTGCTTAGCCAGAATATAGTTAGCTATATTTAAAATGATCAACCAAAACCTATTATTCATCACTGGGTTTTATTCATACTCATAGATTAAAACAAATATTTGCTTTTAAAAAAAATAAATATAAATCAAACTTTTTAAAAAGTCAGTCACCTATAAAGAATGTTTCCCTTCCTGACAGCATTTGTCCACATTCATTGCTAAAAAGATTACCTTGTGACAAAGTATTTATTTTTTCCTGTCTGGCACCTCAACAATCACAAGGAGCCAAATGAAGTCTTGACACAGGTCTTCAGGCTGTTACTCCCTTTGTGACTTCGCTCATCTTTAAAGTGGACTTTAAAGGTAAGTGGACTTACTGACTTCAACCAAGTTTAACAACTATCACCTCTTGATTAAACTTTTTCTGCAATACTCCTACACTTAACATCAGCTTTCTAGATAGGGCAATCCACATGCAGGATGGCACCCTACAAACCACCACAGACCACCATACTTACATCCAGCAATCATCCCCAGTACATGAAAAAAGCTGTAATCTGCAGTCAGGCCTTCAGATCCTGAGGAGAACACTTGCAATGCCTACCTGGCCAGCCTAAAATCTTCCAACAAGGACACTCCCATAGAGAAATAGGCCATAAAGCTAGAAGAGCTCTCCAAATACCATGCAATAACCTGCTACAATACAAGCACCACCCCCGTGACTACACGCCCTGGTGGTCACCGATCAACCCCACACCAGAACTGACCAGCCAGCTACAGTTGATACTAGGCAAAGACCAGATCCCAAGAGAAAACTTCCCAGCTCCTCTGCTCCTGGCTTTCAAAGAACCCCTTAACCTCGCCTAACTCACCATCAGAAGCAAACTCCCTACTGCCCAATAGACATCAAGTGGGATACAGAATTGCCTGAGCAAGAAATGCTTAACCTGTCAACACATCTCCACTGCTACTACAATCAACACTCCCCAAAACGAGCCCATCAGAATCCATGGATCCTACACATGCCTCTCTCAAAGAGTGATATACCTGATCCAATGCACCAAATGTCCTCCTGGCTCCTGGGCAAGAGAAACTGTACACCAAAATAAACTCTCACAGAAAAAATAAAGGACATACATCATTAGGAGCACATTTCTCACAGAATAACCAGCTTTTCTTCTGCTAATTGCTTGTCTGCTACCCCTGGGAATTTCTCTCTCTCTCCCCACCTTCAAAGTGTTCTCTCTTATGCTGTGCTTGCTTTTACTGCTCAGACCTGAAGAATATCTTGCATACAAAACTAGGCAGTTGGTCAATAAAAGATATCACCCTAAGTAATCCTTGCCTCTTACAATTCCTGAACTTACACCACCCTAACACTACCTTATCTTTAAATGGTTTATAGTGCTAGGTAAACTTTCTACTGACGTCAGATACAATTGTAGTACAATTTACTTGGCAGCTGCTAAAATGTTTTCAAACTGTTACCATGCCTGAAGACAGCAATACGTGGAACAGCAATACACAACACCCCCTCAGGAATACATCCATTCAGAGATGTTTGTGGTGCTTTGGGATTCAGATGGGTTTCTAAATTTTGGCCCTGCTAGCAGGTCTGTCTGATGGCAGGCAAATAACCAGTATGTCCATCTCATTTGCTTTCTCTGTACACAAAGTAACTCATGCTTACCCCTCAAGGACATGACAAGGACAGGCAGGTGCGAGACATGCCAAACACTTGGCTAAACATGGGCTAAAAACAGACAACCAGTTTAACTCGGAGCTATCCCAGGCTTTGACTTGCATTAAAATAGTTGTGTGACAATACATAAGAATTGCCACCGTCTGGGTCAAACGATAGATCTATATCGCCCAGTGTCCTGTATCATACCGCACAACCCAGACACCTGCCCCTTCTGATCAGAGGAAGACCCTGGCGCTCACCTACCTGCTGAAGACACGAGGCTGCAGCCCCTTCACCACCTCCTCCAAAGCCTCCTGCTGTGGTTTTGACTGCACTTCTCCCTGCACCTTTTTTCTCACGGGCTTCCTGTCCACGACCCCACCAAGTCCCGGGACCAGCTGGTCAACCTCCTCCTGGCTCTGGCCAAGCTGACCATCTATAAGACCAAGAAGCAGGCTCTGGCCAAGAGGAACCCAGGTGAGTGGAGGGCTGCTTTCCTGGCACTCCTCTGCTCACATCTCCAGGCAGTTTCACTGCTCAGCATCCACAGGCTCCCTTGACTCCTTCAGGGGGCAGTGGGCGCTGGCCAGTGCGCTCTGCTTGGTGTCTCCCTCTGAATCTCTAGTTATTAACCTATGACCTCAGTCCCGTTCCCGTTTTCTTTTTTGTTGCCCCAAGCAATTAGTTGGTATGTCCCCAGTGGCCTCCCATCTTAAGGGGAGCTTATAGATTTCATGATGGGCCAGGGCCGATGAGTTCATGACATATTAAAGGGGACAGTATCACACCACACACCCCTTCCCTGCCCCATACCTGCCCCTTCTGAGCAGAGGAAAACCCTGGTGCAAACCTACCTGCTGCAGGCACCAGCTCCTTCACCCGCACCCCCAGACGCTCCCGCTGCAGTTCTGGCTGCAGGACTCCCCACCCCTGGCCCCGCTAAATCCTCAGACCTCCTGGTCAACTTTACCTGGCCACAGCTAAGCTTGTGATCTACCTCACCAGGAAGGAGGCTCTGGCAAGGGGGTGCCGCGGGGTCCTTGGTCCCTGGGCCATTCCCGTCTCCAAGCCGGTCTTCACCGGGCAGCGTCCGCCAGCCCCCTGGACTCGTTTGGGAGCCCCGGCATTGCCAACTCTCGTGATTTTTGACGTTGTTCTTAAGGTCCACGCTCCGGGAACGTAAAAAACAGCTCTTCCATTTATATATCTACACAAATACATATATATATATATATATACACACACACACACACACACACACACACACAAGAAAGAGAAAAGTTGCTCACATTCCCGGTGTGTAGACTTTAAGAACAACGTCAACATTTCACGAGAGTTGGCAACGCTGGAGGGTGCTGCCCAGTGCTCTCTACTTGGTGCCCTTGTTTTAAACCTTCCCTCCCATCCGTTTTGTCTTTTATTTGTCCCAAGCCAGACGCGCCCTGAGCGGCCCCCTCAGCACAGGGGCAGGGCGGGGCCGGGGCCGGGGCCGCTCCCCTGCACCCCTCGGGGTGGCACCGAGGCGCAGCCCCCGGGAGGGAGGCAGGGTCCCGAGGGGCTCTGCAGCCCGGGGAGGCGCGGGGCTG
>NW_005842562.1:712969-741361 GCF_000455745.1 Alligator sinensis | reverse complement strand
GGGGGGGTTAGAGAGGAGGACACCACCCCCCGTCCCCCGCCAGCAGTGGGCTGCAATGCGCGGGCGCGGCTCCGACCCCAGTGCCCCGCTCCCCTGGGGCAAGCAGCTGAGCTGGGTGTGGGGCACGTGTGGGCTGAGGTGTCCAAAGGGTGGGGGCCCTCAGGGGAGGGCAGACCAGGCGACCCACACTTCAGAGGGCTGCATAATTTTGCAGCCATTGGGGGTGGGAGGGAGCTATTAAAAACTTTGCTCTTTCTTCAACTGATTCATAAGTTTCGTGAATAGGGCAAAGTGAAATTGAAATAAAAAGTATCTGAGAGACCTGATGGAATAAATCCTGCAACTGAGTATGGAAGAGAACAGCTTGTTCAGGAAGGAGAGATGAGGGAAAGTATGGATGATTTAGCAGGAACACATATCCCTTAGAGAGACGCCCATGGAAAGGCTCTGGGTGAAAATAACATTGAAACAGGGCTGATGACATAATAGAGCAGGGGTTGTCAACTGGAGTACGCATACCCCCAGGGGTACTTGAGGCGGCCTTAGGGGAACATGTGGGTGGGCGGGCAGGGACAAAGTGCTGCCATGCACCATCCCGCGCAGGCACCACCCACCCACCTGGACGTGAGGGAAGCTCGCCTGCAGCGGCTGCCACCACACCACATCTGGCGGCACGCCACCACCGCTACCTCCTACCCCACATCCAGCCGCCAGGGGTACACTGATCCAAAAATGTTGAAAACTTCTGTAATAAAGGTTTACTATCAACCAAATTGCAAGGAAGTGATGGAAAAGGCATTTTTTGAACAATTACAACATATAAAATATAGTATCTGGTGGAAATGGGGAACTTCTACTATCCAGATGCCCATGAAAAGCAATACAGCAGGACACAAACTATCCAATAAGTTCTTGAAAGATATGGGAGACCTTTTGTTTCACGAGGTGGAGCAGCAAGGTACGGGGACCGTCAGTACAGCTCTGCAGCCTTCCCCAACCCCACTTCCTTCTTCAAGGAAAGCAACATGGTTTCTAACTTGGAGGCGCTAGAACCTTCAGCTCCACTCCCCCACCCCAATTGTTATTATTAAATAGGTTCATAACTAGTAAAAATCATACTAAAAAAGTAATTATCAAAAGTCTCCTGGCAGGCTGGGAAGACATCTCAAATACAGTCCCACAAGGGTCTGTTTTGGATCTGTCGTTGTTCAATATTTACATCAGCAACTTGGAGAAATATATATTATGCTTATAAAACCTGTGCAGGTGTAAATAGAAGCAGGGGGCTGAAAAAAAACAAACCGTAAAGCCAAGTGCAAGGTATTGTGCTTAGGAAGGAAATATCTAGTGCGCAAATACCAAAAGGAGAATATAAGTGGCTTTGCAGCAGTAAAGTAGAAAAGAATCTGAGAGTTATGGAAGTCCACAAACTAAATACGAGGCAACAATAATGCTGTTTCCCTATCTGAAGTAACATATCCAATTTGGGGATATTTAAGAAAGGTGCACAAAGAAAATAAGAATAATGACAGGGATAAGAGGCTTAACTAACAGCCAATGGAAAAAATTGGGTTTGTAAAAGTTTATAATCAAGAGGACTGTGACTCAAGTGTTCTCCATGTCCATCAGGCAACACAAGAAATAAAGCGGGGGAGATTTAGGTTAGATACTACAAAAAGCTTTCTAACTGTAAATATAGGGATGTAGTTGAATAGGTTACCATAGGAGGTTGTGGAATACTTGCCACTGGAGGTTTTTAAGAACACATTAGACAAATTTCTATTAGGAATGGTTTAGGTCAGGAGGAGCCAACCTTTTTGGCACGCATGCCACAAATTAGCTCTGCACACTACCCAAGTGCCACACTGATCCCCTTCCTCTGCCTAATTTTACTGCTCTGCTGTCTGCTCCCTATTCTGTGCTTCCTGCCTGATCTTCTGCTCTGCTTTCTGCTTCCCACCTTATCTCCTGCTGTGCTGCCTGTCCCCTCCCTGATCTGCTACATGCCACCCAGAGGCTACCCAGGCTACTTGTGGCATTCATGTTGCAGGTTGGCCACCTCTGATCTAAGTGTACCTGATCTGCCTTAGTCAAAGGAATAGACTAGCTCAGTGGCAACCTACAGCCTATGGAGTTGGAGAGCTTCAGCAGCATTTAATTGTGGGGAGAGGTGGAGGAGATGACTTCATGCATGTGACAGCTGGGGAGCAGGGAGAAATAGTGGCAGCACAGGTCAGGTTGGAAGTACCCAAGCTCAGAGCTAAACTGCATTAAACCACCCCCTGCTGCAAAATGTTGCTGGACCCTGAATCAGATGACCTCTAGATGTCCTTCCTTCCACCCAGTTTTCTATTACTATAATCCTGCATTTCAGGAGTGGCTGAAGTGACAGGAGAGTAAAACAAAATGAATAGTTTGGCAATGTTGTCACCTTCCACAATTTTAAACACCAGCTGCATAACATTTGGGACTTTTCTTCAAATCTCTTAGAATTGAGAGAAAACATGAGAAGCTCAGCTTTCATTAAAAATGAACAAACAAATCTTTAGCACACTGAGTTGCAGAGAAAACTTGAAAGTGAGCAAGAAGGGCACAGAAAAGCTGAAAACAATAAGCAAATAAATAGAATCCATGATTATTTTCTAGAAATAAACCTCCTTTTTTTAATTCTTGAGGTGATCAGTATGTGTAAAGCAACTGAAGAGACAGGTAGACTATCTAATGCAGGTCATTATCACAAGGGTGCAAGTTGGGCAGTATTTTAAAACTGAACAAAGTTCAACTTATTCATAGTTGGCACTACATATGACATTTCCATTCCAACAAGCAGCTGCATCCAGGGTTATTCTGAAATAAAAGTATAGCTGACATGAATATAGAGAGGTATGAACTAAGCACAAACCTGGGAGCCAGAAACCATGGAACTTTATTCCCAATTCCCAATAATACCCTCATGACCTTAGACCCCAAATTCTACAGACTGTTGAATGTGTACTGTGAATGGGCCCACATATTTGGAGCAACTTGCAGCAAAAAAGTAACCTCCTTCTCCAGTCTTTTCTTCTTAAGAACAGAACTAACGGTACCTGTATTCAAGGATATTGTAAGGATTTGTTAAAGGTTGCAAGATATTTTGAAGATGGTTCTGAAAACACTATAGAGTTGATCAGAAAAAAAATGGAATGAAAGAGAATTTACAAAAAACTGTTTTGTATGTGAGAAGTTTTTTAACCAGCTAGAGCACTAGTTAAAATATAAAAGTTTCAGCAAAAGGCTGTCTGCTTTTCATTACAATTTCTCTCTCTCTAGCAGGACTCAACTTTCAGTGTAGCAGTCTCAAACTTCTGTCCGAACTTCCTTACATGTAAGCATAAGATTAGATAGAAGTTTCATATGCAAGTGGAACATATTTACTTCATTGACATTAAACACTTTAATGTGGAATTTGTGATATTTCTGTACATTTAAAAAATACAATATTGCCTGGCCAAAATAAATAATATTTTGATTCAGTGGACTTTTGTGGGGTATGAGTATTGACCCAGATCCCATTCAATATACCAGACATCTAAAATTGGCAGCTGCTCATCCAAAACAATATGCATTTCACCTGAAGAAGAGTGATTCTGTTCTGTGAGGGAAGGTGCATAGCTCACCCATACTTTTAGTGAGAAGACTCGTGGACTGCTGTCATGTTGGGATCAGTGACTCGAAAGGGAAACATCTACCAGAACCACTGGTGGAGAGAAGGAAGAGAAAGAGGACCCAGTCATTTTTGTCCAGTGGATAGAGCATTTGCCCACAAAGTGGAAGACCTGAATTCTCACCTGCACTTAGCCAGAGAGGGTTTGAGCCAACATCTCTCACTTCCCAGAAAAGTGTTTACACGTCTAGCTATGAGCTTGGCAGGGCTTAGGGTATTCTTCTTTCTTTTCATTAAAATTGACCCAAGGAGTACAAGATTCATTTGGACAAAAGGAGAGGCAAGCAAAAGAGAGTGCAACTGGCCTAGTGAGGTGGGTACTCACCTGGAACAAAGGGAATCCTAGGTTCTGACCACTTATGCCTAAATGCTGTATACATTATACATATTTTATCCAATGATTATGTAATACAAAATATACAAACTGCACAAGGAACAGAACCTAGGAGTGCCTCCCAGGGGATAATTTCTTTTGAGGCTGTGTGTTTAGCTGGCTTGGTAAATGTTTCATCCTTTTTTAAAAAATAAACTTTAAAGGTAACATCTGAACCATTCAGACTGTAGGGTTGGCATCTTCCACATACCAACATCAGCTGAGAATGTAGTGTCCAAATCTTTTGGAGCTCCAAGCAGTGTCTTACTTGGACACAGTCATAAAGATCTTTCATAATACCTTAAAAGCAGTTAAATTACAGACAATTTGTTTACTTTTTCAGGGCTTTTCCTTGCCTGGATTTTACATATTGTTAAAAAATAATAATTACCATTTGCCCCCAAAATAAGTGCAGAATTCTTTTGGATAAATTATTTATTCACCCGGTTTTGCAGGGTCAACTAAGCGCATTGAAGTAGCAATCACAAAGACAGTGGTGTTGCACAGATGTGAGCTCATAGACTGTCATGCAGAACTTTGAATGAATGTAATGAATAATTTGACTTTCAGATGCAGTTCTAATCTGAAAAGCCAACAGAGAAAACTTTTGTTTATTTATGGCAGATTTGCAAGTCAGTGACAGGCAACTGTAGTTTCCCAATATGGTATTTTTACAGACTCACTTTTTAGAACACATCATCTCCCAAAAGAAATTCTTCCATAGAATTGTATTATGTGTGGGGATACAAATTCTTGAAAGCTCCAAGGACACAACTTCTCAGTTAAGATTCTCTATTCCCAAGTTCTCCTACAGCATTGGCACAGGGACAGGTTGCTAGAAATGACTGGTAAGGTCAGACACCAGAAATTCTGATGCCAGACAGTAGCCACCACCAAGCTGTCAGACCACGTGCACACCCATCCACTTCCCGTGGCTCCACATTGCTCCACTCAGCCAAAGGCTCCAACTGCTGAATTGACCACAGCGGTCTCGACACTGAAGGCACAGAAGTGTCTACACATGCCTCCAGCCCATTGCCAGGTAGACCTGACAGAGGTGGAATAACTGCTGGCAGAGAGAAGTGAAGTGCTGCAGAAGGGCTTTGTGAACACAAAGGCTAAACTAGCTTAGCCTGAGAAAAAGCCAGAGGATAAGCAAGGAAGCCCTTGCTTTCCCCTGCTATCTGCATCCTACCCCTATCCCCCAACCTGTCTCCCCATTATTCATCGTTTCCTTTAGGGCCAGTCCAGTTCTGAGGTCTGAGTGTAGTTTTCTCTCACAACTCAGTTGGTTCCTTGCCTGCCCATGGAAAGGAGATTAAACCCCAAGTAGGGTTTTTTGTCCTCCCTGTAAAAGATCTGGAGACCTGCCTCTCAAGCCATGCCCATCAAATGCCCTGTGTCCACCTGGCACCTCTTCCCCATCTCCAGCCACAAGAGCAGTATGCCAGATGTAAAATTATACCCAAGTCTCTATAGCCTGCTCCAGATGGAGGCCATCCAGCACAACCTGGATACTGTCAGTAGCTGTGAGAGCCATAAGGGCCCTTTGGGCCCATCTGTCTCTTCAGCTGTCATTTCTATAATCTTGAGGAGACCACCAAAAGAAGCACAGAGCTACCATATTGACTTGATTCTAAGATGAGGTGCCCCCCCCCCCCCCACTCTAAACAGGGGGGGGGAAAGACACTCATCTTAAAACTGAGTGTGAGGGTAGTGGGGTGCAGGTGACTGCTATGGCTTGGGCTCCAGCCCCTACTTGGAGTTTGGGCCATAGCTGCAGCCTGTCCCTTCCTCCCCTGCCTCTGTACCCTATCATCCCCCCCACTGCAGCCTCTGCTCCCCTGCCTGCCCCTCTTCCTCCCCTCTTACCCTTGTTCTGTGCCAGCAGGCTCTGTTCCTTGAAATGTCCAACTCCAGTGTGTAGGTGGTTGAGACATCACCACCTTTGTCATGGTTCGTCAGCCCCAGATGGTATGTCCATGTCTGCTTCTGGAATGTCCATTTTTGCACTGTCAGGTATTTTTTCAGACTCTCATTCCAAATCTGTCGTCATGTCTCCTTAGGTCTGGCATCAAGAGGTTGGATGCTGGTGAGAAAGCTCTTTCATGACCTCAGTCATTTGTGTACTACAGGATGGTCATACAGCAGGCGTCTCCCATCTTCAATTTGTCTCAGTCATTCTATCCACTGTTCTTCTGACGTCAGCCAGAGTGATGCCAGCCAGTAGGTACACACTGTTTAGGCTGGTAGGCTTAATACATCCTGTGATGCATCAGCAGCTACCCTTCTGAATGGGGTCAAGGGGCCTGGCATGTATGGATCTCTCCCATACAAGGTATGCATACTTGGAAAAAGAGAAGCTGAGAGCCAGGGCAGTGGTTCAGATGGGTGAAGGGCTAACTCCCCATTTTGAGTTGGTGAGCTTATACAAAATGTTTCGAGCGCTCACCTTTGCTTTTGTCTTCATGATATGTTCTTTGTATGAAAGGGCTCAATCAAGGGCAACTCCAAGGTAAACTGGATTCAGACAGTGGACTAGTGGAGTCCCACAGCTGGCAGTTAGCCTCATGGTTCTTCAGAGCTAGACACTCCAAAGAACTAATGAAGTGGGGCTATACTATTGGGTTCAACCACTTATGACAGCAGTGCAGAGTTTCAGACTATGCAGCACCTGCTGCAATGCCTGCTGCTTGAAAGAACATGTACAATGAAAGGTCTCATAAAGTACAGTAAATTAGCACAAGCATGGTCAAATGTGGTATAGAGACACAAGCAGCAGCCACAGCAGGCTTTGTGAATACTACAGCCTAGGCATTGGGGTTAGAATGGGGATGGAGCCTGCCAGCAAAGAGCACAGGATGGAAGGGGGGGAGGGGAGTAGAGATTGGGAGAAGAGTGGAGAAAGGGCTGGGTGGGAACAGGGAAGCAGAGGCTGGGAGTGGAAGTGGGAGAGCAGAGGCTTGCAGGGGGTGGGGAAGCAAGGGAAACAGAGGTTGGGGAGGGAGGCAGGTACAAATTTATAACAAATTTATCATTTTTCCATGTATAGAATTTAATTATTAATGGGTAGTCTTAAATTTAGGGTTGTCTTAGAACTGAGTAAATATGGTATTTGGGCTATATATGGATCCCATGCACCAGAGATGAGAGTTTCTGGAGAGCCCCCAAGGTCCATACTTTCCTTGAGAGATCCAAACAAGGTCCATGTGAGGGAGCGGAGAACAAAAAAGTTCAGCCTAGTTTAATTACTATCCACTTGAAACATTTTCAGAGCAATGTTTGAGACTCTCTGTAGTAATTGTATAGGGGCAAACTCTCAATGAGAAAATAAATTGCTAAAAATCGACAGTTTACTTTTCTCACTCTCTCAGAATGTAGCATCTCAAAACAAGTAAAACAAGAACAAACAGGCAGTAGATATACTCTGACTCCTTTGGGGATGTATATATGCATCCCTGCAAAGGAAATCCTTCCTCCTGAGGATTCCAAGGAAGTCAGCTTTTCAAGTCAGAAGTAGAGATTCAAATAGTAAAACATATTTGAAAACCACAGAAGATATATTCTTTCAAGCATGCTGTACTGAGTACTGAAAAACTATGCCTTGGAGATCTGACGCTGACCTAGGCAAGGTGTAACTATATATCGCTCTACATACACCCTGGAAATATATGAACTGGATAGGTATTGCCTGCCACACCTAAAAGACTAGGAAGGTATTGAGTTGTCCCTAGCTGCTAGTATAGGTAAAATTACTCTCCCCTATTGAACAGTTATTTATAGCTGTTGTTTTGGATTACCATGTCCTGAGGTCCAGGTAATTACTCCTAGTTTCTGATGCAAATTGTCAGACTGACACATGCTATTAATACATATTTTCTATATATGAGTCATCTAGTTTAGCCAGCATCCTATTTCCTTTCTCTCAGGCAAAGTCTTTTTCATGTCTTACTGGCCCTAGAAAGACAAAGGAAACATTTATTGAAAGAATATGTTTTGGATGATCCTGCTTTCTACCCAGACAAACAGCCATGACAATCTAATTGCAACGGATCTGTGGCACAAAGGAGGAGGAAAATTTATCTGTACTTACCTGAAAATATACTTTTCTTCAAGTAATACGGTCTATAAATTGGTCTACCCTGGAGACAAACTTGTCATCTGAAACAGATAATTTAACACCAAGAGTTTGGATGTATTGTCATTAGATGGAATTTAACATTGTTGTCTTAAATATACTTTGAAGATAAGGCAAAAAACTATTTTCTAGGAAAATAGATCTCACTGATCAGAGCTCAGAAAGTTAGCTCAGCTGCAGGGAACGTCAGTAGAAAAGGTGTTCCCAGGCTAATAGAGGTTGACAGGTTTGGTTCTGCTCTCAAACTGCAAGCAAACTGAGATCTTTAAGGGAGAAGTTTCAGCCGAGGGTCCACAGCCTCCTAGGGGGCTGCAAGTTTTAGGAGATGCATGGGGACTGCAGATCTGGTGCCATTGTGATCTCTGAGGTTAGCTGGGACAGCCCATGCCTAGGCTGAGCCTGCCACCACTGCTGCTGCTGCCACCAGGTTCAGAAAAAAATGTGGATTTTCTCCTTTAAAGGAGAAAAATGTGGGAAACCCTGGGTTTTCTCTTGCAGGCTGGCAGCATTCCAGCCTGCAAGGGGCTGCTTGGGGCTGGGAGGAGTAGGAGGAGGCCGATATGGCACCATGTGTATGGCACCATGTGTATGTGCAGCCAGGCAGCAGTAAGTTGGGGGGTGAGTGGCATAGGTGATGGGCCTGGGGGGTATGTGACCCCCCCATTTCTGCACCCACAGCGGACATAGGACTACAGCCTGGGCGAAGCAGCCAGTGGGACCTGGCATGGGAGGGCAAAGCAGGTCATCAAGACTCATTGCTGCTGCCATGACCCCATGCCAGCTATACCACCAGCAGGTGGAGGAGTAACGGATCAGAGGCAGCTACGCTGCCTTTACCTCCTCCAGCCGCTGGAGCTGAGGTGGAGTGGGGGGCAGTGTGAGCAGCCTAAGGAGAGCGACAGCAGCTGAGCCATGCCCCCCACCCACTCCACGCACCACCCCCTGCTGTTGATTGGGAGTAACGGGGACCGGCAGGGCCAGAGGGCTGCAGGTCATGAGTGAGGTGTGCCTCCAACTCCAAAAAGGTTGAGAACCTCTGCTCTAAGGCAATGGGTCTCAGTCGGGTGCTGAGAGACCCTGTCAGGGGTGCCATGATCCTCTTGCCACCACCACATGCATCAGGCACAGTGAGACCATGAAGGGCTGCAGCATGAGTGTACACTCCTGCCTGCATTAAGGGTATCTGATAAGCTTAAAGCAGGCAGGCATGCCTGCCCTTGCTGCAGCTTTTCCTGGTCTAACCCTGAACAGCATGTCCCAGAAAAAAAGGTGCACAGGGCAGATGGATCTGTTCTGTGTTCCTGCTTCTGGTAAGAGAAAGAGAACTGCAACAAGAGTAGGCACTCCTGCCCGCTTTCAGCATCAGGTAACTTGAATGTAGGCAGCAGCAGGTGCTCATGCTGCAGGCCTGCCTAGTCTGGCTGTGCACAAATCACAAAGGCACTTTTACCTGGCAGTGGCAGCATTGGAGAACCATTGAAGTAAGCTGAGGCAGCACAGTAGTGGTTCTCAACTGGGATGGCACCAAATTCAGAGAGTTATGGAGGAGTGCCCTGAATCTAGAAAGGTTGAGAACTACTGCTATAAGGGCATAGTGAGCACCCTTTTTTTTTTTTAGTTTATAACTTGCTGATGGCTCATATGAACAGGTGTAAGTGTTTTGGTTTGTAATTTTGTGCTGTTGGCTACCTAAAGCTTGGGTATGATAATAGTTTAGGAAACTATCAAAATAATAATAGCTGATTTGCAATAATAAATATAAAAGCTGCTACCAGGCAAGTGTTTTTTACGCCCATCATGAGCGTGTTGGGTGATAATTCTATGTTCTTCCTGTACTCGCCTGCCACGACAAAGCCGCACGATCCTTTTTAGCCAAGTCTGGCTGGGTCTGACCTGTTGTGTCTTCAGAAGATCCTGAGCTCCCAGCGTCCTCCCAAGTCACAGGTTAGACATCTTTTGTTTTGTTTGTCTCTCTAGGGTCTCGATTATCCCCGTGTTCCTATTCTGGTGCCCCAAGGCAAACAGTACATGTCCCACTGCCGGTTTTATCTCTGTTTTTCACAGGCTAATCATCCAAACTCTTTCTAGGTGTGAAATCCTCTCCACGTGGCAGGGTGCATTCAGAGGTCACCCCTCCTGGAGCTAACCCAAGTAACAGGTCTCCTGCTAGCGTCCCTGTTACACCCATGAATAAATATTCTCAGGTAATTTGTGAAGAAAGATATCAGGCAGTCCCAATCTTTACCCCACTAAATAAAAGTTATGCTCACATTCAAGAGAAAAACCAAACATTTTTTCAAAAACATTTACCATAGCTAAACGCATATTAAGATTATTTTTAGACCAAAGAAAAGTTTCCCATTAGGCAAGTCATGCTTTTAAAATAATGCATGTAGACCAGAGCATTTCTTGGTAATCTCATATTCCCTTATAAAAGGAATAATACAATAGATTGAGCAATAAATATTTGATGTACTATTGCTTCCAGAAAGCCAAACAAAATATTAAAAAAAAACAACTGACAGAGGCATATTCCATTTCATTATTCTCATTTGATCGCTTTTTCAATTTTAATTTTACTTCCTTAAATTAGTCATCAATAAATATCTAATTCTCCTTTACATAACATCATAGATCTGTGGCTATTTCTGCACCATAATTGTAGCCCTGTTGTGTTGTTCTTATGATCATATTGTAGCAAGAGTTTCATTTTTAGTTGAAATAGCAATAACCTTTATAGCAGAGGCTTGCAGTGTATCAGACAAAACTGGACACTACACTACATTTTTGTCATACAATAAACAGTACACAATATTAAGGTACATATTTATTTACCTGCTGTAAATAAATCAGTGCACTTATGGCCATATCCTCTTTAGTAAAGTAGTTGACAAAGGCAATCCTCTCCTCTTTTTTGCAAAAGTTAAAAATATGTCTACTGTAAGTAGCAGAAATCATGTTTAAGGTCACTTGTGTGTGCACAATGAAATAAGGATACTGATCTCTTTAAACCTAGATTGACCAAAAAAGGAGATATCCTTAAATCCCATTTAGAAACAAAAGGATTGGCCTGCATACTGCCTCAGCATTACTTTGAAATTTTCCTTCCAAGTACTAGTTATTATAAGAACTATTTTTATTGAATGCATTAAGTAGTCTGCTATATAAAAAATAAACTCAAAAAATAAAAATATAAACTAAAAATAGACATAATTAAAATAAGTAGCATTCAATGTGTGTCTGAATAAGATACGCACCTTGTTTTTGACAGGCAGAATAAAGAAAGGTATTTTTCTCGAAAATACTGGCAAGTAGAGCATTTTCCTTGGAATTATCAAGGCAGATGTGGTAAGGGGGAAGCAAAACATTGTGGCTGCTCTGTTAAACCCCTAGCTGCAGGATGCCACAGGTGCTGCTGGCTGAGCCAAACTGCCCCACCAGTCATCTTTTCTCAAACTGAGTTGTGTGGGCAGACAACAGCCCCTGCAGAGCCAGCTTAAGGGCTAGCCTGGGGCTGGGCTGGGCTTTAGAAATATAGCAAAGCCAAACCAATTTCTGCAGCTTGAGCCTCTGCCAGGGCAAACGGCTCATATTGTTTACAGCCACTAGCTAGAACAGATTAATTCTGCACTAGAAACTTTTGCTGGTATAGTAATGTTGTTTTGGGATGTGATCTTTCTTTACAGCATTTCTATACTGGCAAAAGTCGTAGTATAAACACATTGATCATGACATAAAATAGCTTTTGCTGGTGTAGCTTATTCCATTCAAGGAACATGTAAAATCCTACCAGCAAAAGCATTCTTTTGCCAACATAGACGAAAATTTGGGAAGTTTTGACCAGGGAGAAGATATGATGCACCAGTTCAGTGCATCCTCAAAGCAGCTATAATCACAGGGGTCTGGCAGAATTAAAAAAGCTGTCCCTACCGAGTTGAAAATCTCAGAAGAGAACAAGTGCTGTTACCACCAGGCCACCACAGTGGGGAGACAGGAGAATGGGTTAATGCTGTCTGGGGCAAATGAAGAATAATTAGTCCAGGTGTAACTTATAATCTTGTGGTAGTAGTGGTAAAACTGAATCATAACATCTTACCAAATATTAACCTAAATCAGTATGAACTGGTTGCACAGATTTAAAGTCTCATCTACATGAGACACATACCATTTTAAACATTAATTGTTGAAAACCTTGTAAATGGACACTCTCATTTGAATCCGAGTGTGGCATATTTTACCCAATTAAGTTAAAATGAAATATTAGATTGAGGGTACAGACATACAGGCAATTTATTATAGAGTAGAAGGGGGTAGAACTTTAACAAGGTTTAGTTGCTCTTCAAGGTTCACATTCATCCCATGGCAAGTAGACATTAACCCACAGTAGCTTACCCTTCTTTCACCGAGTGCTGAATTATCATGGTTTAGCTTCCACTTACAGTGAACCAGAGCATGCACGTGGGCCATTACTGCAGAGCTCATACTCATTAAGGTCCCTTTTACCTCACAGTAAAATGTTTAAATTCCCATGTCCAAAACTGAACTAAAATAAACCACCTAAACTGAAACATCAGTGCACAAACGTACCCATTTACAAAAGTTGCTTTTGAAACATTCCATTTGTTAAAGCAGTGCACTGCAAGCGAGTGTGCGGAGAAAGTTTTAGTGAGCCTGCAGAGGGATTTGCATTGATTTAGCTAAGTTGAATTAAAGTCCGATTTTAGGTAAACTGGTACAAGTTATATTTGTGGATAAACTAGTGGTGCTTTTTTAAAGTGACTATAATTTTCTAAATGTATTTATTTTGTATTTCATGCAAGATTGAGACTCTTGTAGCCTTCATCAGTGAAACAAGCCTACTTCAAACTGTGATAAGTACTTCTAATCCTTGAGTATGTAAAGAAGTTCATAATTTTAATTGTTTATGCTGCTTAATCTCTTTTTAATAAATATATATGCCAACATAAAACATGCCATTGATGTGAAAAGATTAAATCAGGCATTCCAACTATCATTTAAAGAGATGCTGACATAGCCAGAAGTCCAAAATTTCACTTTATTGAGCATTGTCATAGTCTTAAGAAACATATGGCATGTATTTCAGTCCTTATAAGAAATTTTAAAAATCTCTACTTCTGTCTTTACATTTTTTTGAAAAACACAGAAAAGTCAGTGTTCTATTTTTTGTAAGACCTATAATATAACAATGTATATTTTGTACTGAATGGCAGAGAAGCAAAAGTTATTAATAAAAAAATGTTCAACAAAACAGAAGTACCTACCAGCCATAAATCAGGGCACTAGAAAACCACATGTTTGACATCAACATTTGACTTCACACAAGTGAAAACATGTGCTGTATCCACCTCTTGTGTTACACTTAGGTTATACGCTTCTTGGGCCAAGAACCATTTTTTTATCTTTGTGCAGTGTCTACCCAATGGGGCTCTGACCCAGGACTAGGGCTCCTCAATACAATGGTAACATATTATCATTAGTATTAATAATAAAAATGCACAGGCACAAGGGATGAGTTAAGGTGACCTGTGCAACCTTAAATTTTGGAATTTCCTAACTTTAGAATGATTGTCTTCACAACTATGACTTTAATGTAGACTTTTTATATCATTCTGTATAAATTTCCTGTTATGTTATTTGCCTTAATGATCAGTATCATAATTATGTGATCCTATCAAGGTGTTGATTATTACATCATGGAAGTCTCATGAACGGGTGATAATCAGATCAAGTGTCAAGTGCCAGTGTCCAGATCATGGGTGGTACCAAGATACTTTGTGTTGAAGTTTCACACTGAACAAAATTAGTTATACATAGCTTATTGCATGAACATAGCTCGAGCAAACGTTGTCCATTTTAATTCATTTTGCCGACACCATTGGTGCCCAAACAGTGAAGCCAGGCAGCATGCTCAGTGCCAGCCCTTGTGCTGAAGTCTCCAAGCAGGAGGATTTTTTCATTAGGTGAAATATTATTGATTGAGGCACTAAGCCTTAACTGTAGAAACAGTCCTTTGATTCGGATCAGGCAGTGAGAGTTGGAGCATATGCACATAAGAGATTGACAGAACCAGACACAATAGTGAGTCGAAGCACTGTTAATCTTTCAGACCCTTTGTTTGGTGGTTCTATTGAAAACAGCAGCTTAGTTTTAACTGCAAAGCCAACACTATGCTCTCTGAATTCTTTCGGCTGTTTCCCACACCAAAAAAAGCATAGTTCTTCTCTTTCAGGCAGCCAGTGCCTGATAGTTTGGTCGCTTGTAGAGCGACAATATCAACATTCAGTTTCAGCTGTTCTGTATCAATTTTTGCAGCTTTGCTTGCATCAGCAATGGTTTGGAGGCAATTGGATATACCTGGGGTCATCGTACATGCATCCCAACTTTCAATCTTTAGGCAAGTTTTTTCCTTGAATTTTTTGAAGTAGCTGGTAATGCGCAATAGCAGTCTGCTTGCTTCCAACTTGAATCTCGAAGCTCCAAGCACCCACTGAAGCAACAGACTGCAAAAACAACTTATTGGCTGAGGACTGCCCAGCTTGAGGCAAGTGATAGTTTTCCAAGGAGGCGCGATGACCACTCCCACTGGAGTCAACAGCTGGTGCCTGGATCTACACCAATCAATCCATGGCTTATAATCAATAACTGTTGACTCTAGTTTGTTTCAATGCATTGGCAAAGCTGAAGTAACCTCTCCAGGGATCAAAAGCCTGGGCACTTGCTATGTGATCAAGAGTTGCCCAGTCATCAGAATCACCCTTTCAACTTTGCTGACTTATCTACTGGAAAGGTAAAACAATGTGGGGCTGGGAAAGTTGTAGGAACTGCTGGAAAGAAGACTGAATAATCACCTAACCTCCTTAGGGACTCTACTCCAAATTTTCTGTCAGGGCTTACTCCCTTAGCCTTCACCTCTCTCAAGGCAATCCACAAGACAGTGGTTGTGGTCAAACTCAAATTGCATCCCAGGAAATTGTACAAAAGCAAGAAACTCCTTACTATGAATAAATGCTATATGACTGAAAGCTGAAGGCACATCATCTCAATTCATTAAAACTTGCTCTGGGGTTCTATCATATCTTAATCTGTGAAATACTGCTGAGGAAAAATGGGTTCAGCTCAAAGAAGCCAGCTATCAAACTGCCTTGAACTCTTGTGGTACTTTGCATTGCAGCTCAAATGACTGGTTTGATGAGAACTCATCTGAAATGATCCCACTCATAGAAAAGAAATGGTCAGCTCTCTTTAAATATAAGGGTATAGGGGAAATGAAGTTGATGTCATATACTTGGACTTCAAAAAGGCCTTTGACATGGTCTCCCATGATGTCCTCATGGTGAAATTGGGGAAATGTGGCCTCAACTACTTTACGGCCCAGTGCCTAGGTAGCTGGCACCATGATAGGACCCCAAGGGTACTGATTGATGGAACTGAGTCATCATGGCAGAAGGTGACCAGTGGCATCCCTCAGGGTTCAGTACTTGGGCCAGTGCTCTTCAACATGTTCATCCATGATTTGGGTTCAGGTATCATAAGCAAAGTGGCAACGTTCACTGACAACACCAAACTATGGGAAAGCGTGGTCATGCTCGAAGACAGGCTGGCAACACAGGCTGACCTGGACAGGCTCATGAGGTGGGCAGACCTCAACCTGATGTCATTTAATACAGAGAAATGTAAAGTGCTTCATCTGGGGAGAAATAATCCTCAATACACTTACAGGCTTGGCAGTGCTACGCTTGCCAGCACCACAACTGAATGAGACCTGGGTGTCATGATTGACAAGATGAACATGAGCCACCAATGCAATGTCATAGTTGACAGAGCTAATCAAACACTGGCATACATCCACCAAGGCATCTTGAGCAAGGCAAAGGATGTCATCCTCCTGCTCTACTCAGCCTTAGTGAGACCACAACTGGAGTACTGATTCCAGTTCTGGGTGCTGCACTTCAAGAAGGATGTACAGAAGCTCGAGAGATTCCAAAGGAGGGCCACATACATGATTAGAGGCCTGGAGACCAAGTCATATGAGGAGAGGCTGAAGGACTTGGGACTGTTCAGCCTGGCAAAAAGAAGACTCAGGGGGAACTTGATGGCAGCCTATAAGTATATCAGAGGCGTACACGAGGGCTTGGGGGAGCATCTATTCACCAAGGCCCCCCAGAGGAGGACAAGAAATAATGGGCACAAACTGATTGAAGATTGCTTCAGGCTAGATATAAGGAAAAGCTTCTTTAAAAGTCAAGTGCTGAGGGTTTAGAACAGGCTCCCCCAAGAGGTGGTACAGTCATCTACCCCAGCAATCTTCAGAAAATATCTTGACAGCCAACTTGCTGCGGTCATGGGCGACTGGTGCCTCCTGGCTCTGGGGGGGCACCAGCAGCCGATCACTGACAGGGGGCAGAGGAGTCCCCCAGTGGCCAATCGCTGGCCCCAGAAATGCCAGCAGCAAACCAGAAGTGCCACTGGCAAAACCGGAACTGCTTCCAGCACGTCTTATAGGGGAGGGGGGCACCAGCTGGTGCTCCCCACTCCCCGACCAGCGAGGTCCAATTTCAGCATTGCCTATGGCTGGGGTCATCTGATCTCAGCAGTCTTTCCTGCCCAAGTGTAGGGGGGCTGGACCCAATGAACTGTAAGGTCCCTTCCAGCCCCTAACAACTATGAAACTATGATAAGTGTGACGCTAGCCACGCCAACTTGCAGGCACTTTGAGAGATACAGCAAAAGGTCAAATGTACAGCAAGATGGTGTGCAAATGATTATTGGCTACAACTGTGTGAAAGTATTGAAAAAGCTGCTGGTGACATGCAAGCAATGTATAGGGGTATCAAGAAAGCTCTCGGCCCTGTTCCAAGGAAGACCATCCCTTTAAAATCCTCCATAGGTGAAGTCATCAGTGACTCTAATAAGTAGATGGATTGATGGGTTGAACAGTACTTGAAACTCTACTCTTGTGAAAATGTGGGCCATGACTTCGCTCTCAATGCACTGAAGACTTCTCAACCCTGACAGCACTTAACCATGAAGCTACTGTAGATTAACTAGAAAAAGCCATTGATCAGCTTGCTTGTGTTAAAGCCCCAGGTGCAGATTGCATACTGGCTGAAGTTACTAAGTGCGGGAAATCCATCCTCTTCCATCTGCATGAACTAATATGTATATGTTGGAGAGAAGGTGAAGTTCCTCAGGACACGAAGGATGCAAGCATAGTCACTCTGTACAAAAACAAAAGTGATATGAGCAACCGCAATAACTATCACGGTATATCCTTACTTTGCATCTTTGGGAAACTGTTCACCAAAGCTGTCCTGCTAAGACTGCAGACCCTTGCAGACCTACCCTGAGTCTACCCTGAGTCTCAATGTGGTTTCAGATCCAGTTGATCCACAACAGAATGATATTCTGTGAACATCTGTGAAGAAAAACACTGTGAACAATGGAAATCTCTGTACATAGCATTTGTCTATCTTACCAAAACTTTTGATCTCGTCAGCAGAGATAGCTTGTTTTGAATCCTGAAGATTGGCTGCCCTCCTAAGCTCCTGAGCATCATCAAGTCCTCCCAGTTGGTATGTGTGGAATGGTGCAGTTTGATGGGTTATATTCGGAAGAATTTAAAATCAAGAGTGGCGTTAAACAGGGCTGTGTCCTAGCTCCAACGCTTTGGGGGATTTTCTTCGCTGTCCTACTCAAATATGCATTTACTGGCTGTTCAGAAGGTGTATACCTTCAGACCAGATCCAATGGGAAACTCTTTAACCTTACTTGTCTCAAAGCAAAAACCAAAACCCAAGAAGTTCTTGTCCATGAAATGCTCTTTACCGACAAATCAGCAACTGTTAGTCATCTAAAGCTAGCCTTTGGGTACAGGCCTATCCTGGCTTACAGGCAGCCCCCCCAATCTTAAACAACATCTTTCCAGCAACAGGGTACCTAACTCCAATTCTTAATTCTCCAAGCCATCAGAAGCCAGTTGTGTCTCCTCATCAAGTCATCACTGGGTGGAACAACACAAATGATAAGATCTGGGGTTCCTTCACCTGCTCCTCCACAACATCTTATATGCCATCACTTGCTTGCAGTGCCCCTTTGCTGTATATATTGGACAGATGGAGCAATCGCTTCATGAAGGAGTGGCTAGACACTGAATAAACATCAATTCCAGAAACACGCACACAACAAACCATGGCAGAACACTTTAATCTCCCTGGACAGTCCATCACTGACTTTAGAGTAGCTGTCCTTAAACAAAAGAAGACTGGGAGGTAACTTGATAGCCACCTACAAGCAGTGTTCCCTCTGAGCTGTGCATGTGCATGGTCACGCACAATTAAAAATCTTGCCGCGCACCAACTTTTTAAGGCCGCACACCCACCCAGAGAGGAGCTAGGTGCAGAGCGCGGTGGAGGCACCAGGGCCTGTGTGGGACACTTACCAAAGGTAAGCTCCTCACTCCTCATGCAAGGCAGGCAGTGGCTCCTCTGTGAGGCAAGGCGGGAGTGGAGATGGGGACAGGGGCTGGCCCTGGGGCAGGCTCGCCGGCTCTGGGGAACTGCTCCACACCCCCGCATTGCCTTGGGGAGCGAGGAGGCACATGGCATCAGGGCTGGGGAGTGGACCAGTTTCTCAGAGCCAGCGGAGCGTGGCGTGGGATGGAGCCATGAGCAGCTCATTTGGGGGGCACAGGGATGGGGGGAGGGCAGCCCCCACCACTGCATGCATGGGCAAGGTAGGGGGGAACTGCTCCGTGGGCTCCACTGGCTCCGGGGAACTGCGGGACCAAAGCAGCATGCTCACGGACCAAAGCAGCGCGCTCACAGACCACTACTCCTTAGAGGGAACATTGCCTACAAGTATGTCAGGGGTGAACACCAAGATCTAGGGCAGCAACTCTTCAGAAAGTCACCTCTTGGGAGGACAAAGTTCAATGGGCACAAGCTAGTTTGTAGCAGAAAGCCCCTTTTCCTCTTGCCTGCATTTGCTCTCCCCTCTTTGGATATGTTTCCCTTCTTCTACCTTTTCTTCCTTCCTCCTTCTTTCACTATAAGATAAGGAATTGTGTTTTAAAGTTTGTATGTGTGTATTTTGTATCTCCCCTTGTATTTTGGTATTTTTATCTATTTGTGTGCCATGGCATTACTCTTGTAGATTATATTTTATACTCTTCACCTTTTAAGTAAATGTGTTTAGTTTTTAGAAGTAAGTTATACGCTGTAACAATGTTAACAAGGGCAGGAATCAAACTGCCACTTCCCTGTATCAGGCGGGCCCCTGAAAGAGTGAGTGAATCAGTGATTGAATGTATAACACAGTAGCAGGCTTCAGTAACAAGGGTCAATTAACACCTACGAAAACCACAGATCAACCAATGGAAGAAATCAATAGGAGACAATATAGCAACTGGGAATTCTCTAAACTTGACTGTTCAAGGGCTAGAAGCCCTGGTCTGAGTTAATCAACGCCGGGGACCAAATTTGGGGCTGAATATCTCCAGATCAACCGCTCCCAGAGCCCTATTCATGACAGCGGTAAATTAATCAAAAGTCATCAATGGACTCCCAAACCTGCACGTACATGTGGACAACCCCTGGGGCTGACAGATGCCATCCCATAGCCACCGAGGGGCAAGTCCCACAAGGGTCAAAGACCCCTGGATTGGGCAAACCTGAAAACTGGGGAGTCACCAAAATCTGCCAGGGACAGATAAAAAGCAGTGAAAAGTGACCCTCAGGGGCACCCCCTTGATCTCCAACTTGACCACCACCCGACCTGTCCAGCCAGAAGGACCAGCTGGCGACCCCCTTCTGGAGGATAACACCACGTTGGAAGAAGCCTCGACTGGCCATTGACAGCAGACTCCAGCACCTGTGGGATAGGTATACCCAACTCCTGTAACTCGCTACTGTGTGTGTGCATGTGTGTGTGTGGACCAGCCCCAAGGTTTATGATTTGACTTCATTACAGTGTTTCATTCCGCCTAATAAACCAGAATTTTAAGGATCCTGAGTTGGACATTTGTAGCCAACAAGTTGAGGGAAAATTTAGACTGGACATAAGGAAAAACTTCTTTTCCATAAGTGTATCTAGAATCTGGAACACAATCACAGCAGAGGTGGTGCAGCTGCCATCCCTGGAGGTGTTCAAGAGGAAGCTGGACAAGCACCTCATTGAGCTCATTTGAGCCCAACTACCTCCTGCCCATGGCAGGGGATTGGACTTGATGATCTCGCAGGTCCCTTCTGGTCCTACTATTCTATGATTCTAAAAATTATTTTTTTAAATTTGAATAAGAAATTACAGAACAAGAAATCATCCACAGACTGGATTTTGTTAAATTTGGTTACAACGGAGACTATAAACCCTTATCCCATTACCTGGATTAGCTGTTTATTCTAGTTTCCTTTCAGGTGCCAAATACTTTATTCACTTAATTGATCTAATCAATCCACTTATTACCTCTCTAAACAGCATCTCCCACCCTTGTCCCTTTCTTTTCCTTCTTTCTGGGTGCCCATTCTGACAGATTGGTTGTTACCGATAAAAACTCATGCCTCTTTAAACCAGTTAGTCTCTTGCATGCCACCCTGCCTCCAAAGACATTTTATTTAATTAAATTATGGTCACTGTTGCTTTTTGAATCAAGGCTTGTACTTTAGGACTAAAATTAATCTCTTCTCTGTTCTCAAATCAGATGCTTGAAGAAGTAGTCAGGTCAAACAACTGCTTGTTCACACTCCCCCTGTTCTGGTACAGATCCCTAAAGAAGGACCACTGTCTGTCTACCTGCCCTCCAGCAGCATTACAGGCAGACAGAAGGCAGCACCAGAAGCAACACCAGCAGCATCCACATGGCTGGGGGATACGAAAGGAGGCCCTGAGAAGAACTCCCTTGCTACACTCCTGCTTAAACACTAGAGCTAGGGACAGAAATCACACATAAACAGGTATAAGTGATCAGAAATTGGTTTGAATCTGTAACACAACAGAAATTTAGTGCACATAAACCACTTTCAAAATGGCCAAAACTGGTTTAAGATGAACCTGGATGGATGTAGTATCAGACTTAACTAACTTAGGTTAAATTGGTTTATTAAACTTCTGTCCCAGAGCCCCTCCAGATTCAAGTTAACTCACAGTCCCCCAGCATCCCAAGATGCTTTGCACCTCCCTGACAAACCCCTTCTCGGAGGGTGGGCAAGAAAGCCTTGGCCCAAGCTATCTGCTCCAGCCAAGCAGGGAGGCATGCCCTAGTGCCCCCTGGCTTCTGGCCTGGGTGACAGCAAGCATGTGGCTGCATTTCTAGAATCAAAAGTGAATGTCTGTTCACTTGCTTATCAGTTCAATCTGCACAGCTTAAACTAACCTGCAAATATTGAATCAATTCAGCCATGGGTTTTACTTAGCCCAGGTGGCAGTGCTGTGCTCTTTATGTGCTTCAAGGAGTCCAGGTGCTTTTCTAAACATGCTTTCCAATCAGTTGTGTGTTTTTATGGAGCTCATTTGTGGAGCTGCTTTTGTTTTGTGTTTTAGTGATGACACATGTAATGCAATTTATGGCCAGTCATTTTAAGCCTGGTTAATTATGGAGTGTCCATAAATTTACAGAGAGTTGTCAACCCTGTTAAATGGGGTAGAATAGCAGTTTGGAAATATCTGAAAGGCAACCAGGTTCTGCCACAAAGGGCAGGACATGAAGCAGTGAGTTTAAAACACAGCAAAATAATGTAAAAGTTGTAGGACAATGGAACAAGCTGTCCAAAGAATCTACTTCATTAGAGGTTTTCAAGAAGAGGCTAAATAAGCCTGGGATTCTTTAGAAATAGCACATCCTGCATTTGTACAGAGGATTGGCCCAGATAACCCCTGAGGTTGCTTCCAACCCAATAATTCTATGAGCCTACTGCAGGATAGTGGCTTAACATTTTACTGGAGGTGGCTAAAAAAAGGGGGACTATATTTTCTCAAATAAATTATTAAAATTTGCTACTAAAAATATATATATGCCCATCTAGTTTGATATATGCACTGTCTAGCAGCCTTGGAGCACATGCCCAGTCCAGGCCATGGGGCGTGTTCCCAAGACTTGGGTGTTGGGCTGGGTTCAACCCTGAGGGTGGCCCCAACACTCGTCTGCCATGACTTGATCTTCTGTTCAGTAGTGGGACTCTCCCTCGTGGAAACTCACGGACCGGGCACTGCCCCTTGCTTACATTCTCAGGGCTCCACCTCCCCTACACCCTGGCCATATGCCAGCCTTCAGGACCACCAAGTGGAGGGTCGCCGGCTTGTTTCTTTGATGCTCGCTGCTGCTCTTGCTCCCTCTTGCCTGTCCGTTAGTGTCTGTCTTTGCCCCAGGTATGTATGGGGTATGGGACCAGCCCTGTCTCAACCTCCACCTTGGCCCTATCTCCGAGTCATCAGGTTCACTGAGGCAGCCTCTACCCTTCTTCTTGACCCTTTGGGTCAATTGCAGATGCTTCCCTGGGCTTCCAGTGCCCTGCAAGGCACCAGTATCAATCAAGAAACCAAAGGAAAAAAAAGAAGAAAAGAAAGAAACAGCAGGGTCCAGGCCACAGCCCACCCCACTCACGGGTACAGCATCTGTAGTCATCTGGATCCCTTGACACCGTCCTCCTTGTCCTGGCTGTCCTGTTGAGCCAGGCATTTACACTTTTAAGAGGGTTGGGACCGTTCTGGTGGGCCCCTGTCCGGACTCCCGCCAATCTCCCATAGTGATGATCCTGGAGGCCGGGGGACAGCATCACCCTCTCTCCCAGGTTTTTCTGCTGCCCCCTTTGCCTCCCCGCGACTGGGGCTTTTAAATCTGCCGGGCGGCGGTTTTTGGTGATGTCACCCACCAGCGTTGCTCCCAGACACAAAAAGAAGTGGCTGATGAACCACGCCGGCAGTTCTTCTCAGCCCGGCACATCTTTTCCTAGGTAAGTAAGCCCCTTCCTTTGGGGTTTTAGTTTTCTTTTTCTGGGGTTTTCCCCCAGCCTCGGCTCTCATCATGGGAGGGGTTCCCAGGAATTCCGTTTGTGTCCCCCTGGGACAATATATTTAAATGAAAAATTTCACTAGCTGAAATGATCACTGTGAAGGAGAGGAAAGAGCAGAGATATTTGCACGGTGCCACAGGGAGCCGGCAAAAGAGAGATGAGTGCCCTGGGAGCTGAAGTTCCAGAGCAGCTACTCCATGAGGCTGGAGTGGCCCCAGAGAACCAAAGGACAAGTGTGCAAGGAGCACAGCAAGCCAGAAGGAGGGGGAGAGCATCCTGAGCCCTGGGAGGCAGAACGAGATGTCTCCAGATTCATCAAGCCAGTGGATAGCTGGTGATTAAGCTCGGCAGAGCTTAGTTAAGCCAGGAGACACTGGCCAGAGACACGCCACCGAGAGGAATGGCAGTTGCAGCAAGAGTGTGACGTCATGAAAGGGCCAGCCCACGGAAAAGTGGCTGAGCCCTGAGAGTCAAGTTACTGTGGTGTTTTAATTTCACTTTCATTTGGGGGGGGGGGGGGGTTTGACTAGTTGAGTTACCTGCCCTGCCCTCGTTTCTATGGGCAGGCAGAGAATTGAATTAGGTGGACAGAAACCCCACTTGAACCTTCTTTTTAAAGAGAAAAATTCTCTCAGCCAGAATAATATCCCCTAGACAGGGGATATTAGCCCAACCAGATTTCTGTTCTTTTTATTTGCTTAGCCTCCTTTATTCTGTCAGTATTAGAAGGTTTAAACATCTAAAAGAACTCTCCCCTTTGACCAATGATAAGACTTACCTGTGACTGAAGGAGAAGTCCAGTAACCTACGCTGATTTTGTTCCATCAAGACAGTCAGCTAACCACACACAAACCTGTGAAAGAAAAGACAAGACACCAGTTAAGATCAAGATAAACAAAAGGATGGCGTAACATCTGGGTGATGCTAGGCCAGGGTGTAGGGGAGGTCGGAGTCCCAGAAGAAACCTACTGCAAGTGATCATCTGTTAGTGGTGAGAATTACTACCTTCCAATTATTATCATCCTAAGAAACACCAAGACGTGGCAGGAGAGAGTCGGGACCACTGTTACAGAAAACAGGCAAGAGCTCACATGAACGAAGGTCAAGGTAGGGAAGATACCTGGGGCATGTTCCTTTAATAGTAACCAGACCAAGTCCTGACAATCACAAAGATTTTTATTACATTTTTTATAAATACCAATTTAATAACAGTAATTTTTCAAAAAAATCCACTGTGTGATATTTTGTTAATTAACACATTTTTAAGCATTGCTGGTCTAAATGCAACCTGTGTCTGCAAACAGCTTGCATTCTTCATCTTCAGGTTCATTGCTTAGGAAGGTAGGGGGGTCTTAAATATAAAGCTCATATATTTCTGTAATGTAACTATACCATACTTCTAACTTTATGCTGAATCTCACTAGCATCATAATATCATACGTATTATGCTACATCATCTTCTACAGGAATCATTTTATATTTTTAAACTTTCTTAACAAATTATAGATTTAGGGGGGAAAAAGACTTTAAAATTCAAGCATATTCTTCATTGAATAATACATTTAAAGACAGACCAAATTTTTAAACCAAAGCTAGTTGAGAATCTGCATGTTAACATAAGCCACTTGTAGTTAATTTTAATGCTTTTTCACTTTTTTAGTGAGTACACCTAATGTTATTCATTCTCATTGGGTACATCTTCTTGGATAATACACCTTGATCAATTTCTGCACAAGAAACTATAGGACAATTAGCCTGAAAATTTTCTGCATAAAGTTAGAAATGACAAAAAAATGGCAACATGCTCAGAAAAGTTTTTGTTAAGACATGGTGAAAAAGATGAATATTATGATTTAATGAAGTATATTCAAGCTTACACATACAGGAAAGTATGCTACCCGTGAAACTTGAGGAAAAATAGATTAGCAATTCAGAAGCCAAATGGTTTGGCATTTGCTTGCTGACACAATAACACCAAATGTTCACAAACTTATTTTTCAAATTTCCCCGATCCTGGAAACACATTTATAGTTCAGTAATTTTACTCAGCTGAATAGTTCCACTGATTTCAGTGCAGAAGTATTTACAGAATCAGGATGTGAGCTTGTAACTTCAAAACTCTGTTCTCACCTGTGGTGGTCATTGGGGGTTTCTTATGCATCCTGATTATTACAGCAAGGTGAACATAAGGAAAGACAGAAAGGAATCATAAATATGACAACCTGATGTGACTTTTAACTTTGCAGATAAAAACTAAACAAACAGACTTTGGAATGCTTACAGAGGATGAAGTAGCACATACACAGGAAGACCGTGCTGGATCTTTTCACAGAAGCCTACTGAAATTTAAGCCTCTCTCTCAACATTAAAAAGCCTATAGTGCTTCATCAGCCTGCTCCAAGCCACGAATGTGATTCTCCCTCCTTCCTTCCCTCTTCCCCCCACTGCCATCAAGTGAAAGACCCTGGAGGTAGTCGAGCACTTCCCTTACCCTCAGTAGCTACCACTCTCAGAGAGCAATTGCTGACAAAGAGATCCAACATAGTACCTGGTGGGCAAGCACCTCCTTCAGAAAATTGCTTTGACATCTTTCTATTGATCATGATATCCAGAAAGACACCAAGATCAAGGTCTACAATGCAGTCATTGTCCCCACTTTCATCTATGCACGTAAAATGCGGGTGATCTGCCATCGTTATCTCAAGAGACTGGAGAGGTATCACCAACAATGCCACTGGAAAATACTTCACATCAAATGGGATGATTATTGCATAAAACACCAGCCTCCTTGCCAAAGCCAATGTTACTAGCAGAGAGTCAGTGATCCTCAAGCACCAACTTCTCTAAACATTGTGCAAGGATGCCTGACTTTCGATTTCCAAAACAAGTGCTCTACTTCCACCTTAGTTGCAGCCAGAGATCTCACAGTGGCTACAAGGATGCATTGAAGGCATACCTCAATAAAATGGATGCCAACATTAAGAGATGGGAGGAAGTGGCTACTAACAGACTCCCAACAGCACCACAACTTCAACAAGTGTCAGACTGCTTTGAGGTAAAGCATCATGCCCTCAAATCAGAGAAGAGAGAATGGAGAAAGGAAAATCAAAGAAATCCCAGCCTATGGCTATTTTCTCCCCTGTGGAAAGACATCTAACTTCTGCAGATGGATCTTTGGCTCAGAGATTGGACTCTTAAGTCATCTCAAGACCCATCAATGAGACATGGTAGAGATCATCCTCAAATCACGGGATTGCTGCTGCCACTAATGACGCAGCATGGCTCTGGGAGATAGAAAGAGAATGGAATCAAAACTCTCCCCTACCTTGGGGGTCTTTAAGAAAAGGCTGGATAGGCATCTGGCTGGGGTCATCTGACCCCAGCACCCTTTCCTGCCTAGACATGGGGTCGGAATTGATCTGTTGAGGCCCCTTCTGACCCTAGCATCTATAAATCTATGACCCTAATGTCCTTAGTGATGTGAGGACAGTGATACTGTCAGCAGAGATGGATGAGGGAGTAGAGGTTCTGAAAGAGAAAACAAGGTTCTTTCACTTGGATATATTTAAGCTGACTGATAAACACCACAGGGAAATGTCAGAGTTATACAATAGTTGGAGTTTTTTTAGTTGGACAGAGGTGCATATGACATTTCCAAACTAAATGGATTCTCTCTTTGAAATTTACTTCTGGAAACCACGCCAATAATAACAGTTCTGATGGAAGTGATTATATTGTTTATACATGTGCAATCTATTGTCTTTAAATTCTGCTACAGTTCCACTTGTGCTATCCCAGTTCCATCAGGAAATTAACAAGAAAGGGCCTTATTTATATATCAAAATGAAGTTACTTTTCAGGAACTGTAGTTCTTTGGAATGGATTACCTACATACACATATATGGGTGCCTTGCATTGAACAACAATTATAGAACTACACTCAGGCCTTCACAGTGGCATACCACTTTGCAAAAGCATGGATTGAGCTCCAGATGACTGCCCAGCAGATGTCATTTATAGGGAATATTTTGCAGGGATACCATAGAAATAGCGTGAACTCTAGTGGAATATATCCATATCACAGATACCAGAACCAAACTTAACAGTCTTATAACAGTCTTAAACAGCTTGGCTAGGGACAGAAGTTATACATAAACCGATTTAAGTGATCAGAAACTGCTTTAAACCTATAACAGAGCAGAAACTCAGTGCACATAAACCAGTTTCAAAATGGCTGAAATTGGTTTAAGATAAACCTGGTTAAATGTAGTATCAGACTTAACTGATTTGGGTTAAACCAGTTTATGAAACTTCTGTCCCAGATCCCTTCCTGGTTCAAGTTAAAGCATAGCTCCCTGGCATGCTTTCCAGCCCTGGCCTGGGCTGTGCTGTCTGCTCCAGAGAACAGGGCTGGCCCTGCCCCTTTGCTCCCTAGCTTGAGCAGTGAGGGCTGGCTGACAAGGGTGGGGCCAACCCGGCTGGGGATGCAGCCCAGTCTACAGGGGGGGGACTGCCTCGCCCCACCCCAGGCAAATCCTGGCAGGGATCTGGGGCCAGGGAGAGGGGCTAAACACCCCTTTCCTTGCTCAAATTTACTGCTGGCTGCAATTGTGGACTACAAATCCCAAAGGCACCTTAAAGAAGGAAGAGGAAGTGACCCTGCAGAGTCCTGCTGGTGTAATTCTGGACGGCATATCCAAGACCTTGGGGGCAGCAGGAAAAGGAAGTAAACACACAGCCAGAGAGCCATGCTCTAGTGCCCCCGGCTTCTGGCCTGAGCCACTGCAAGCATGAGGCTGCATTTCCTGAATTCAAGGTAAATGTCTGTTCACTTCCGTTTCAGTTTAATCTCTGCAGCTTAGACTAACCTGCAAAGACTGAATCAATTCAGCCTCGGTCTTTTTGACCATCTGTTCTTAGCCCTTAAGATCTAGTTGGACAATCATTGAGATGATATCACTGTGCTCTTAGGTCTCTCAACTACCAAAATAGAATGTCCTAGAAACTTTCAAAATGGCTTGGTCCTATGGAGGACCAAAGGCCAAAGCTATTAATATCCAGAAAATGCAGCAAAACCTCTGCTTATGAGGAATGGGGCTTCTGAGAGAACACTGGCAATTTTTTTGTAGACACAAATGTAAGTCAGTGGCAAATT
>NW_005842562.1:697714-712938 GCF_000455745.1 Alligator sinensis | reverse complement strand
TTGGAGACAATTTGTCAAAAAAAATAGCATAAGAAGGGCCTATGATAGCTTGAATCTCCCCCACATCTTTGCTGACATACCTGCTATTAGGAAGGCTGTTTTGGTGGAAGGATTTAGGAGGGAGCATATTACCATACATTTAAAAGGTGCTGTCATCAGCAGGGATCCTGGTTTTCTCTGATAAAAAAAATTGCAAATTCTCTGACTAAGACCACTAAAATCTGCATTTTTTTTCTGATTAAAATGAAACACCACTATATATAGAGAGAGAGGTGTCCGTTTAACACAATGTTGGGGGTTGTTTTTTTATATATTTACAATTTTAAAGCAATTTGGAACCCTACCAGTGCCTGAATCACTATAATAAAATAAATTCTAAATACCTATGCATTTTGGCATTTGTTTTTGGGTTTTTTATCATAGAAAATCACAGCTTCTCCTGTCCCCTTTGCTCAGCAGGACATGGATCCAGCTGTAACTGTCCCCCCCGCACTGCTTTGTGGCGCTGAGCAGCCCCGATATGCCATTGCCCCTCACTCCCAAACCATAGCTCCTGGCCCAGCTGGTGCCCCTCACTCCCACCCACATAGCAGCACAGGGGCCACAGCAGCAGCACCAAGCTTCCCCACCCCATTCTGCCCTGCAGCACCTGGTCTCAGCCACTGAGCTGCAGAGGCCCCAGGGGAGGGCAGCAGGACAGGGAGCCCCAAGCCCACAGCAGGGAGCTCACCCCCATCCCATACACCAATCTGGGGGGCACATGCCCCCCATGACCCCCAGGAGTGTGCACAGCAGTGGGGAGCCAGCCCTCCCACTCTGGACAAGCTGCCCACAGCTCCATCCTGCTGCCCCCAAGGCCCCAAGCCCCATGCACAGCCCCAGCTGGGCAGCATTTCCAGCCCTGTCCAACTCCCTCCTTCCCTCACTGTGGGGGCCTCAATTCCCCCACCCCCTACCAGACTTACCTGTAGGAAGCTGCTCTCCAGGCTGCACATACACACGATGCCCCCTGCCTGGTCACCCTCCTCCCGCTCCCCACAGCCCCTTGCAGGCTGGAACTCAGCCAGCCTGCAAGGGGAAACCCACCATTTCCTATGTTTTTCTCCTTTAAGGCAAAAATCCAGGTTTTTCTCCTTAAAAATGTGACTTTTTTTTCCACATGACCAGCCCCAACCTGATCTGCCCCACCCTGCCCCATCGCACCCCACGCCCCAACCTAGCAACGGCTTCTGCCCTGGCGACCCTGTGACTGTTCCCCAGCCCTCCCTCCATCAGAGAGTAGAAATTTAGGTAAGCATGGCTTGGGGAGGAGTGGGGGTAGACCGCTAGTGATGGCCCCACTCCATGGGGCTCACAGGACTCTGGCTTTGTGCTTCTACGTGCCACTCCCAGCTAGAGTGCCAGAAGCACCACATGACGACATGGAGCCGGCCCAGCCTGATGGTGCAGGACTTCCCACAACTCCTGAACCTCTAGCGCACCACGGGGCCAGGCTGGTTCTGTGCTGCACTGTGGGGGTCCTGGCCATGCAGCCAGAACTGTGTTCTGCTGGGAAGTACTTCCAAGGCAAGAGGAGGGACTTCCAGTGGCAAAGATCAGGGGCTAGAGGATGGGATTTCCGGTCCCAAGATGGCGACCTGGAGGCAGGGCACCTGTCAAGGGGCAGGCTACCCTTGCACCCCTCAACAGCTCACCAAAACCCATTTAGTGGCCCTCCAGCCAAAATATTTGCCCACCCCTGGCTTTAGACTCTTGTAAGGTGTGCAGAAACTCATCAGTCTTAAAAATGTAACCCTTCGGCTGGGCCCTAAGTGCAGAATAAGATCTGGGCTCAAATTTAGGTGGTTTTGACTCGAGACCCCACCCAGAAACCTAAGAAAATTTCATCTTAACTGGGGGTCCTAAAAAAACAACTTCCCTACTCACAAGCAATTTGGGTACCAACAGTATATAAACATTTATTTAATGGAGGAGAAGAAAATAACCTTATCAAACGTAACAAGTATAGAATGCCCCAATTATTAAATAACCCAAAATACTCCAAACAACAGAAGAAAATCCCCAAATAACAAACAGCCCTAAACAACAAGCCCTCGTGGTCTTTTGGTGTCGGTTTCTTTGAGAACTACTCCCACCCTGGGAAATGGGATTGCTGCCTCATTCAGGAAAAGGTTGGGGAAGAAGAGTTTCTTTGGTTCACTGGGAAAGATTTCTATCCACTGGTTTCTGCTTGGGATCACTGCAGCTGTTTCTTTTTCTGTTCTGCTTGAGATCACTGCATACTGTGCCACTTCTCACCACTCAGGGACGCTACCTCTGCCATCATTCTGTGGAGTGCTGAAGCATGCTGCTCGTCACTTTTCAAAGTCACTGCTCTTCTGTTTCTTGCCATCAGGTTGACCAACTGCTGCTCTTTCAGCACCGCAGGGGTCAGCTGAGGTATGCTGCCTGCTGCTTGGGGTCACTGCTGAAGATGCCCCCTTTTGGATACCAGCTTGGGGTCTGACTAGTGATACAGCTCTCCCTCTTTCTTACCACTGAGAGTTTACCAGCCTCTGCAAGAATGCCCATTGTGAGACCCTTTGGCCTCTCCAGGCTCTTCAGTGACAGCCCTGAAGCTTTTCTTCCTTGGCCCTTCAGGGGACCCTCTTCTCCCAACTGTCATGGGACCCTCTCCTCCTGTACACCTAAGGAGGGCATGCAAAGTGAATCCACAGTGGAACAGACCACATGATCAAAGCATGCATGTATTCACACACACACACACACACACATATGAAGTAGGCTTACAAAAATAAACACTCCTAGATCCTCAAAGGCAGGTCTTCCACAGTAGCCTGGCGCTCTGGAAAACCAGAACCCTTCAACCAAGAAGATCTATGCATTACAACTTCAAAAGCCATAGATCTAGCTCCAACATCAGCTGCATCACCCAGAGCTATCTGAGGAGCCTTCTTTGCCACTAGCTGACCCTCTGTGATCAGAGATACCAGGGGAAGGGACTCCACCAGGTCTGCAATCTTCTCATAAACATAAAAATCATATTGGGTCAGGAAAAACCTGGTAGTAGTAGTTTTGAACTGGAGAATCACAGAAGAACCTGGTCTCCTATTTTCTCTTTCCTCATTCAGTCTTACATTTTCATTTGCTGCCATCACAACTAGAGAAGGAACATTAGAATGTGCATACAATCATTTGATACCTCTGGAGGGACTTTTGTCACTTTTATCTGTTCTCTTGGCACTGCAGTGGCAATAGGCTGGAGTTTGCTGTATCATCTTGGCTCAATCCACAGTCGCCTCATGAATGGGTAAGGCCAGTCTTGTAGGATCCAGCTGATACAGTGTGTCAGCTAGGGAGTGTGATTATTCTAATGTCTCCTTTGAGGAAATGGATGCTTTTCATGAATTCCTGAAGTTGCTTGAATAAGATTGCCCCCCACAAAACAAATGTTCTTTTGAATTTCCATTTTTTGCTAAAGGGACTGAATGGCCACAGTGGCTCAGAGAGAAAAAAAGTGATCCTGATCCTGGGATCAGGAGGACAAATGTCCCTCTGTACTTGGAAGAAGCTGTTGAAAGCTCCCAGGCCAAAACTAGCTATACTGGCACTGGTAGGCCATTGAGTGGAAACATTAGTCTTCAAAGTAATCAGGGTCTGTCTTTTTATAAGCATGTAGTGTGTTACAGCACTGGAATTAGTGCTGGCACTAATTAACTGGCACTCCAAACAAGCAAATCCAACAGTACCAAGGACTGAGCCTATGGCAGTCCTGGGCCTTCTGACTATGCCACTGGGGTAAACAACCGTCTAGTGCCAGTGAGAAAAGGCACTGTGAGGTCTGCAATACCATGTGCTGCTGTGTGCAGAATGCCTTGGTGCAGACAGACAAGAAGTTGTATGTTTTGGATTACTGGCGTCACAAGCAAAGTATCAGATTCAAATGGCACCATCAACTTTGATGAATGCTCTACCCCAAGAGTAGGCAATTATTTTGCCTGGAGGACTATTTAATGAGTTTTGATGTCCTTTCGAGGGTCACATCTATCTCTCTCTCTCCTCCCTCCCTCCCTCCCTGAAACTGTAGTACACCCTGATCCCCATCCTCTCTTTCCCCCTTCTCCCTGCTCTCTCCCTGGAGCTGTAGCATGCACTGATCCCCATTCCTTACATGGAACCTGCTGGCCCCATCTGCAGTTTATGCCACCACCTGCTTATTACAGTGGAAGCAGCCCTGGGTGGGTGCTGGCATCAGCTATGGACATGCCCAGCAAGTTCTGGGTGGGAATAGGGGCCTCTACCCAGGTCTACAGCCAATGCTGTTGTGTCAGCACTGCACAGAAGTGGTCCTGCCTGGCACCACAAGGTGGCCAGAGCCACTGGAGAGCCAGATCTCATGAGTCGGCGGCTGCCCACCCATGGGTCAGATACAAGCAGTTGAAGAGCCAGATCTGGCCTGCGGATCATATTTTGCCCACCTCTGCTCTAGCCCTTATCTGATAAAGGTATCAAAGAGTTTCTTGCTTTTATGACTCTGAGCAGGGCTACTTCCTGCATCTTTTCTACTCTGAATCATTAAACAACCACTGTTTGTGAAGGACAAATCTGCCCCTTCACCTCCCTGCATCCATCATGGACATAAGTAGTTTCCTACCTCGCTAGAATAGCTAAATTCTGAAGTGCCACAAATTTTCATTTTAGTTTCTAACAAGTGAGTGTCTAATCTGCCCTTAGATGAGCATTCTTGCTTTGCAAACGCAGGCAGAAAGCAGGGCGTGGGGGCACCAACTCTTTTAGAAATATGTGAGCTTTTGTAGGCAGCTCAGCTACTCTCAAAGGCTATTTTAATGCAGTACTGCATAAGACAATTAACAAGAACAATGATTGGACTTCATCTTAATGACTTCAACATCCTTGATATGATTTCAGCTCCCTCTTGTGGTATGTGAATGCTGACCACCATTTCTATCATCAAACCAGTCCATAAAACATACAGATTACTTCTATCAAAATAACTACACCAACAAGGTCTAGAAAAGTACTGAAAACTACAAGTATTGCACCATGTTGAGACAGTCACATATTTCGATTATGCAGTGTATTATATCTCTGCATTGTACTCTAGAATGAAAACTCAAAGCACTGGTTGCACCCTCCAATATTTTGCACATTCTCAAGTACACTATATGACCGGTAAATAATAAATAAGGTTCTCCTTTTCTTTATTTCAGTTGATATATATATTTATATACATACAATATAATATTTTTCTTTTGTGATGGAGAATAAATGAAATGTTTTAATTGTTGGTTTGTCATAAAGTCAACAAATTCCAGTTAATAATGAAAAAAATTATACATTTAATATCAAAATCAACTTCAAGTATTTTCAATACAGTTGAGTATTCAGGATAATAGTAGTTTTATGTTACTATTTTTATCAAAAGTGTATTTGAGTAGATGATTTAATATTTCAGTTTTAGGGTACTATTTATATCAGGCATGGAATTTTAAATTGTTTCATAGTCTCAGCTAGCTCTTCGCAAGAACTAGCGTTCACACTGCACAGCCACTGCTTATATGTCAAAACTGGGTTTGCCTTCAGCAGAGTCAGAGATGCATTTAGTTGCTGGGGTAGGCAACCCCTGGCATGGGTGCCAGAGCATGGCATATAAAGGCATTTTCCTTGGCATGCGTGCCTCAGGGCAGACGTTGGGAAAGGGACTGAAGCTGCACTGCCACAACAAGGATCGGGCCCTTGCAGCTCCCCTGACATCCGCTCCTAGCGCACCAATGTCTTACAAGTCAAGGTTGCAGGTGTTTTTGGCACTCGGCCCAAAAACAGTGCAGATTGCTGACTTACTCTATGTGGAAAGTATACTATTTTGTTGTTCTACAATAGGTCAGGTTGACAGTCCTTGGTGTGAACCAGTAGGCAACAATGCTGCTTGTAAATTAATAGCTGACCTAAGCATAAATAGTACAGGAAAAAAAAGTTTCCCAGAGCTACTCATTCCTTAACCTTTCAATACAAAAATAATTGAATTTAGGCATATATTGCACCAGTTTCCTAATCCTTATTAACTCCACAAGGCTCTGGATAATTCTCACCCTGAATTAACTAGGATTACTCTAAGATTTTACTTTTCATGGAAAACCTGGGAAGATGGCAACCGACACTCATAAGGTATGCATTAGGGGATGTCTATAATATTAATACTTTGAGCAGCATTGACAAAAATCCTACACATTAGACTTGGAAATCATTTTCTCCAATAGGTTCATCATTCTTTCCTGTAGCTGTAAGCTTTGAACTTGAATGATGTTTTGCTGATCCAAAATCCTGCGCACCTCTCTACAGGTTTCTTCCATAGCTCTGCTTAATTTCTTTTGTTCTTCCAACATGGCTTCCATTAATTTTAGCTTCTTCTTTTGGAAACTACAGCTCTGCAGTTTTCTTTTCTTAACTGGTCTTTCTTCAGCTCTGAAATACAAATATTTTTAAAACATTAAATGCACATTTCTTCAAAATGATCAGGAGCCTACAAGCTTTCTTGCAGTAGTGTAACTTAGGTGGGGCAACCTGGGCAGCAGCCAGAGCTACATACTTGGGGGAGGGCAAGAAAATAAGAGCTGGCATTGCAGCTGCACAACTATGCCACCAGCACCACAGCTAGGAGCCACCACTACCCCAGGCACCCAGCTTTCTTCTTACACCTCTTTCTTGATCAAATTATATCTACTACGGCTGTTAGAAAAAAGATATATAAAATCCCCTCCCCCACCAAAGTATATATTTATAGTTCTAGAACTTCATTAGAAGTCAGTGGTAACCTGTGAAAGAGACCCTGGAATTTCCTTGCTTTCAACACAAGTTATTTTTACATAATGCTTAAAATATTAGCCTTACACCCAGCCACTTCTTACTATAAGCACCAGAGTTATATAGATGAAGCATACTGACCCCCTCTAAATAGCTCATCTTGTTGAAAAACGACTTATATTGGACTTAAAACTGTAATTTTATAGCTGCAGTAACCATCCCCATCAGCAAGCACTGCTACCTTAGGATCAGTAACGTATCACATGCTTGCCCTACAGACATTGCAGTGGTGAGGCTGCTCCCACATTGCTTCCTTCCAGTCTTCCTTGTGTGGTTACTGCTGCACCTTCTAAACAAGTAAATGGGAAGGGTTCACCATTATAACCTGATGCAACCTTGGAAAAAGTACATTTTTTTATAGCACAATGTAGTCCTAAACAAAGAACCTTGTTTCCCTGGTTTATCTAGAGATGCTGTAGTTTGTCTTTGGTCAGGACCTGTCTGTTTCTGGAAAGATGCTAAAATTAAGCTGGCCATCACATCCCAGGTAGGCTGTCTCATTACTGCCTGAATGTGAGAAATGTGGCAGAATAAACTGCTACAGCTATGGGGACACCACATATTAAGAACATCAGAGGTATTAGTGCTTTTTCTGAATCGGAACTTCCTAAACCTCAAAAGCTAGAAGCTTTAGCAGAAGAGAAGCAGGGGGTGGAATAGTCTGCACATGCCCTGTTTGCCCTTTCCCTCAGCATCAATTATTTTCCACTGAGAGGGACAGAGCGACCTAATCATCTGACCCAGTAAATGACTATTCTGATCTATAGTCTGTGATATAATGTATGATTGCCCATTACTGATGTAGGATTTGCATTGGTTACTTATTTGCATATCACATCTCAACAGTAGCAAAAATGTGTAAGCTAGACAGAGTGCAGTCATGTCTGTTTCCTTCTTTTTGTGCAGGTCACAGAACATTTGCCCTTCGCCTTTCCACTGCAGACTAAGTTCCTGAGCAATCTACCACACCAGTGTATGGTTGGTAATCATTTTAGCATAAGACTTTATTTTTTATATAGATATTTGGCAGCAGCCAGTTGTACAATAGCTACCTTCTCATCTTTTTTTCCTGCTCTTAGTTTCACTATGTAGCCTGTCAAATAGAGTTGCTGTACACTGTACCCCAATACATTTTACTTAAAACTTCTGACAACAAAACTTCACTTCTGTCAACTCACAGCGCAATGCTTTTAGATTTCCCATCATCATGTGGGGAGGTAAGGTTGTGTGTTTTGTACAGAAATTATCTACTATTTGGATAAAATTAAATTTTTCAGAAAGTCAAATAGATTATTTATGGCCTTTGGAGAAATCTTTGAAAAATATCTATCATCTCAAAAGTTTTCTCAGGGAATTCCAGTATGCAGTCAGTTATATTACAAATTAGTTGATGTGTCCTCTCCTGAATGGTTCAGGTTCAGAGTTTCTCATTAGCTCCCTAAGAGATAGCAGGCTTGATAGCATGTATTATGGTGTGCGAAACGGGCCCTATTCGATTCAGATTTGGCCCGAATCATGAACAGTTATTTGATTAATTGATTCAGATCAGTGTCCCCAATTCAGTTCAATTCTGCTGAATCCAAATCTGCAGATTCGATGCTGATTTGGAGAATCAGTGATTTAGCCATAGACACAGCTTTAAATGTTTTTTCAACAAACCTCGAGGTACCAGGCATGGCTCATGAACGCTGCGATGCTGGAACAGATGGACCGTCCCACAGGAGTGCAGGGGGGGGCAAGAGGGGGGCACATGCTTGGTGGTGAACCCGAAAGTGGACTGGAAGTACTTCCGGTCCACTTCTGGGTCCACCGGGGAGTGCACGGGGGGGCCCCCTGCACCTCCTCCCAGCTCAGCAATCAGCCACAGGGGGACCCCAGGTGCCCCCCCAGGCCCAGGAGGCACCAGTCACCGAACTGGGGTAGCGTGGGGAGGGGGGTGCCAGCACACTCCCTGGTGGACCTGGAATTGTTGGTGGAGTTTGACTGGGGTGGACCATTTACTTCCAGGTCTGCTGCCAAGCACACTGGCGAGTTCCCCATGATCCTGTGGGATGCTCCATCTACACCAGCATTGCAGCATTCACAAGCTGTCTGACACCTTGAGGTATATAGGAAAAACATTCAAAGCTGTGTCTATATCCAAATCGCCGAATATTTCCAAATCTCTCTGAATCGATTAGGAGGGTTCTGATTCGACTCGGAGAGATTAAAGGGTCTCCTGATTCGATTTGGATTTGGCAATTCAGCCACTGAATCGGGCTGAATCTCCACCGAATTAAATCAGTGACAGAAGCTTTGTACAGCCCTAGCACATATCCACTGCACATCCTTATCTGAATATGTAGGACTGATCCATTTAAGTTGAGTCTTATTTTCATAAATCCCATTTTCTCAACACTGCATCAAGTGCAGTTGTTTTTAGGAAGATAGTACTTCAATCATTGTTCAATTAGCAACATTCCCTAGTGAAGACAACTAAAGAAGGACAAAAGGGTTAGTTGCACAGAGATGGTAACTTGTTTTCTTAATGTACAAACTCAATAGAAGCACAGTGACACTCCTTTGTGCTTAAAAATGAGACAGTGTTACAGGGTGGACTAAGGGAGTATATAGATTTCATAGATTTTTAGGGTTGGAAGGGACCTCAGTAGATCATTGAGTCCGACCCCTTGCCCTGGGCAGGAAAGAGCACTGGGGTCAGATGACCCCAGCTAGGTGCTTGTCCAGTGTCCTCTTAAAGGCCTCCAAAGTAGGGGACAGCGCCACCTCCCTTGGATTCCCATTCCAGATTTTGGCAACCTTCGACGTAAAGACATTTTTCCTAATGTTTAATCTAAATCTGTTCTCCATCAGTCTCTGAAATACAATGCCTCCAGGAAATGATGTTTCTCTTCACTGCCAACTACTTCAAGACATTTCTGTGGCCACATAGGTACATATCTCTTCAAGCATGATTCTGTAGAGATAATGCAGTTAAAGAAAAAAGAATTTTTGCTGGCTTGATGGTCTGGAAGTAAATATAAAAATCAGTGCAGCTAAACATTTATGGATGATGCAAAGATTGGCAGAGTAATAAATGATGACAGTCAGAGTGAAGTGATCTCCTGCTAGGTTATGCCTACTCAGTCAAAATGTGTTTTAATACAGCAAAGGTCACAGTTATCCATCCACAGATGAAGAGCGTAGGTCATACCTACGTGTGAATGTATCCTGAAAAGCAACAACTCTGAAAAAGTCTTAGGAGTCAAGGTGGTGGCAGGTGGAAAGAGCCACCTAGGTGCCTAGAAAGCCAGTCCAGCTGCAGAGCCACCTCAGCCCTGCTACATGCCCAGGGGGCAGCAGGATGTACCACAGGTGGGTGGTGTGGAGCAGGCCAGGTCAGGGTCTTACCCGGGTTCTGGCTGATCCACTCTGGCAGGGGTGAGTCTGGAGCAGAGGTGGGGCAGGGGCTGCATGCTATTGGTGCTGGCGGGCAGGCACTGCAGGGTGCACGGGCTCCAGGATGTTGCGGGACTGGGGTTGGTACTGACTGGCTCAGGAAAGCATGCATGGGGGGTCCCCATAGACACCCCACCATACCCACAAACCCTTCCCCTTAAACACCACAACCATACCCTCCCCCAGACACAATCACATACCCCACAAACACCACACCCACCCACACACCCCCACAAACCCCACACCACTCCCCACATGCACACGCCTCTGGGGGAGCCCTGTTCACTGCTACATGCACACACCCCACATACCCCACATCCCCCCACAAAACCCATACCCACCCACACATACCTTCCCATCCCCACAAACACCCACCCACCCACATCTACATACAACCCCACACATACTCACACATCCACAGCCACCCACAAACCCCATATACACCCACCTATGCCCCCCACACTCCTCCACAGCTTCCAACAATATACAAGAGAAAGACTTCATTTGAGCTATTATGCAATCACCTCTACAAACACCACACAAACACACACAAATCAGGACAAAAATATACTTTTCAATAAAATTAAAATATGTTATTGTCAATGTTTTATTTTTAGTATATAATTTGGTTTTTTTTCCCAGTTTCAAGATGGCAAACCCCCTTCCCAAAAGGAGTACATCTGGGGGCAAAGGGAGGGACTTCCAGTGACAAAGGTCAAGGGTTAGGTGGTGGGACCAAGATGGCAACCAGGGGGCAGGGCACCTGTAAAGAGGCAGGGCAACCTTTGCAGCCCACGACAGCGCACCAAAACTTGTTAAGTGGCCCTCCACCCAAAATAATTGCCCACCTCTGTATTAAAGGGTGTTAAACTATGCTCAGCACCCTCTAAACATCAAAGTTACAGCACTTTAGGTGAGGGTTAACTTTAAACTACTACTACTTTAAACTACTCTACCTATCTTGAGCTAGGGTATTCTTAGTATGCTCCATGGAAATAAAGCAACCAATCTGCAGTCATTCAGCATCCCAAAATTCAAAGCCCCTCTACCCCTGACAAACTTTCCACCTTCCCAAGCTCTACTGCCCAGGGGGTGGTACTGACCCCAAGCCAATATTTCCACCTTCCCCCAGTGGGTATGACCCCAGCCCACATGGCACCACACTACTAGGTCCAAGGACACCAGGAGACCTGATCCTCCTGGGTTGGGAGCCAGGCATGCAGCCTTCCCTTCAGAGGGCTAAGGCCTTTGCTCTATATCTGGGTGGCTCTCCCCTAGCCAGGATAATGTGCAGGGAAGAGGGGTGGCTTCCCTCCACAGCCTCCCAGTTTCCTGAGGTGGGGAAGAGAAGGGAAAAGGGCAGTCTAGCACCAAATGTGGCAAGAGCATGGAGCCTGGGGAGGCATGCTTCCCTGGGGTCCATGCTGTTACTACAGTTAACTCTCAGCATCTCCAGGCTAGGAGCAGAGCTACCAGGCAGTGAGACTATGGAACCCAGGAAGGCATGCTTCCCTGGGCTCCATGCTCTCACCTTGGTTAACCTCAGAGGAGAGAAAGAGCCCTGGCTCCTGGCTTGCTAGGCCCTCTAGTGTCAAGTCACAGTTGTGCAGGGAGGAGACAGCATCAAGCCTTAACCTGCTCTAAAACTGTTCAACTTCAACACCCCCTAGTATTCCACAGATTTAGAATTGTTTAAGGATAATCTGTAACAGCACTCTCAGTGTGATGCTGTGGCAAAAGGAACTAACATTATTCTTGCTAGTATTGAGAAGGGAGTAAGGAATCAGATCAAAGAGGCAGTGTTCTGTCTGTATACAGCTTTGATTAAGCCTGTAAGAAAGTACTCTCCCCAGTTATGATGTCCACCTTTAAAATAAGGCACTGAAAAAGTAGAGAGCATGTAATAAAGATCTGCAGGAATAATTTGAGGACTGGAAAAAAATCCTTACAATTCTGGCGTGTCTGTACAGGGAATTAAGGCACTCAGGAAAGTTAAAACATAGTAAAGTAAAGGTATGAAATAAAGGTGAAGTTAACATGTATAAAACTAAACTACATTAAACTCCTACATTAATGCTATCATTCAGCAACTGAGAAGCCTTCACTTGCTGTAACTGTAAGAATGGACTAAAGCAACTTTACTTCTGAATGAGGACATTCACATGGGACTTGAATTCATTGTAAATTATATGAATTAACTTCACACCTTTAGTTAATTTGTCTTAGCTTTCATGAGTGTTCCCATTTGATAAGCCCTGAGAGACTCAAAAGCTCCTCAGTCTATCTTTGTTAAAATAAAATAAAATAAAATAAAATAGATCCAGAGGTTGTAGAATCATAGACAGTTAGGATTGGAAAGGACCTTAGGAGGTCATCTAATCCAACCCCCTGCTCAAAGCAGGACCAGCCCCAACTAGATCATCCCAGCCAATGCTTTGTTGAGCCAGGTTTTGAAAATCCCCAAGGATGGAGCTTCCACCACCTCTCTAGGTAACCTGTTCCAGTGTTTTACTACCCTCCTAGTAAGAAAATTCTTCTTAATATTGAACCTAAACTTCCCTTGCTACAACGTGAGACCATTGCTCCTTGTTCCGTCATCTGCCACCACTGAGAATAGCCTAGCTCCATCCTCTTTCTAACACCACTTCAGATAGTTGAAAGCTGCTATTAAGTTTCCTCTCAGTCTCCTGTTCTCTAGACTAAATAAGCTCAGTTCCTTCAGTCTTTCCTCACCAGTCAGGTACCCCAACAACCTCATCATTTTTGTTGCCCTCCACTGGACTCTCTCCAATTTATCCAGATCCTTTCTGTAGTGGGGGGCCCAAAACTAAACACAGTACTTCAGATGTGGCCTCATCAGTGCTGAATAGAGGGGAATAATTAGTTCCCTTGACCTACTGGCAACACACCTACCAATGCAGTCCAGTATGCTGTTCACCTTTTTGGCAACTAGGGCACACTGCTAATTCATATTCAGTTTATTGTCCACTGTAACCCCCAGGTCCTTTTCTGCAGAGGTGCTGCCCAGCCAGTCAGCCCCCAGCCTGTACTGGTGCATGGGACTGTTCCATCCCAAGTGCAGGACTTTGCACTTGTCCTTGTTGAATTCCTTTTCGCCCAATTCTCCAATCTGTCTAGGTTACTCTGAATCCTAGCCCTACCCTCCAGCATACTTACTGCTCCCCCCAGCTTGATGTCATCTGTGTATCTACTACTCCCCCCAGCTTAGTGTCTTGATCATAGTGTACAAGTATTTTCAAAAGAAGAAAATACTGGATACTATAGAATTTTATCACTTCTTGGCCTTTCGGCTAAGATCCAGTATTGTAGAGAAAGATATAACAAGAACTAATGTCTGGGTGTTAAAGCAATTGCTGAAATTACTAATTGGTCATTGAGGAGCAGGGTAGTCAGTCCAACCCACAATTCCTCCCATCTGTCTTGTTGCTCAGCTCTCACCAATTGAGTCCCACATTCTTAGGACCAATTGTTTGGGGCAGGAAGTGCTGATAGAGACGAAGAGCTAGAGCTGATCAAGGATGTGGTTTATGGCGTCCTTCAGCAAGTGCTTGCCTGTCACCTCCAAGAAATGTTCCGCTATACACAAACTGCAGGCAGCTGCAACCAACTTAACTTCTACAGGCCACAGGAGTTGCTTTGACCATAGTATCTAGGTAGTGAACTCCTAATACTGGGCGACCATGTCCTGCAAAGTAAGGAGCCAACATGGATCCACTCTGCAACTGAAATGGTAACAATCAGTTAGCAGTGGAACTGCTGAGTGGTTTGGAACAGGAGTTGACTGGCCACTTCCACCAAAATCTAGCTGACTATGCAATGGGCACCTTTTCTCCATGCTAGGGAATCCTCAAGGACTTCCAGAGACTAGAACACTGGGGGGTCACTAGCCACATAGTGGTGGAAAAGCACCACCACTCACTGAGTAAAGTTTGGAATGGGCATGAGAATCTGTGTCAGTAGCACAGCTTTTTCAATCCAGGTTATACAACCTGACAATCTGCACTGTGACAAATGCCATGTCTGTCCACACCCTAAATGACATAAATCCAGTAGATGTTATAAGCCGTCACTGCATTTCATGTCAGTCAAAAATAACAACTTCCTATCCTCATCAACTGAATGGATCAGCAGTGTAGGGATGCATTTGGGTCCCAGGACAACATGGAAGCAGCAACTTTGGGTTGCCACTGTGAACACAAATGTGTAGCTGCCAGCAGCAGCCTCTTGTTTTTTGCTCCACATCTCTCCGAAGTTGGTATCGAAGGTAGTTGCCCCATCGACCCATCTCTAGTTACACCGCTGGAATGGATGGACTGGTATGATCTGCTTAAAGATCAAGTTGTATTGCTTTTCAAAACACTATCATATGACAAATTAGAAGTCCTCTTTTTCTCCTGTCCAGGCTCCATTTAGAGCAGTGATTTTCAACCAGGGTACCATGGCACTCTGGGGTGCCTTGATATCCTTTCAAGGACACTACAGGGTGACACACACTGTTAAAGTATTCAACCATGATTAACATGATACACCCAGAAATTTCAAATAGCAATTTGTAGTGTTAAAAACATTTTGACCTGTAGAGGTCTTTGAGTTTTTTGCAAGAGAAGAATTACTCTAGTATTTTTCTGTAGTCAAAAAACAAGTGAACATTAATAGCTGACATTTGCTGAGGAGTGCCTCAGGTCTACCCAGGAGTGCCTCAAATCTAAAAAGGCTGAGAACCACATATTTAGATTATGTCTGTATGAAGGTGGCAGCTGATGCTGAGCAGGATATTCTTGAGTATGCCTGCCCCCTCCGCTCCCACATCCAGATTGGGACCAGGCCACTCCCCACCTCAATGGCTGGCCAAATTGGGATCAAGTTGCATCCTGCCCGCTCCC
>NW_005842562.1:695153-697694 GCF_000455745.1 Alligator sinensis | reverse complement strand
AGGCCCCAGCCTCACCAGCCCCATGGGCTGATTCCAGTCCATGGACAGACCTGGCACTGCCCATTTGGCCTGCAAGATGAAAAGGTTGGGCATCACTGACCTAGACTGTTGGGATGTAGTAAGGTCAGCCAATGTATTTACACAGCCACAATTGCAAGAGGGCAGGAACAAGCAGCCTGACTGATGGCAAGGACAAAACATTGTTAGCTGCCATATGGTCATACAGCATGTTTAAGGTTCACTGTGTAATTAACTATTTACGTACCCTGAAGCATAAATGCTGTGTGCCCCCGGAGGCTGGGAGGGCATGGCGACTGCCCACAGGCAGTGGCAGCAGTGGGGGTGGTGAGTGCCAACCAGCAGTCAGCAACTACCCACAGACACCACCAGCAGTGGTGGTGGCAGCCAGCGGCGATCAGGGACTGCCTACAGACACAGTGCTGGCAGTGAGGGAGGGTGATGGTGGTGAGCGGCAACCACCCGCAGGCACTGCCAGCAGTTTCGGCAGCACTTTTTGCAAGGGGTGCACTGCCAAGCTCAGGGGGTGCGCATGCACCCATGTGTACCCCCTACGCATTGCCAATGCCCTGAAGTTATAATAACCTGCTCTACAGGTGGTCCTTAATGTTTAAACAACATGTAAGCAAAGTTAAACTGTTAGTTAAATTTTGTTAAAACCTTGTTTAGTTATCTTGGATGAAACCAAATAATTTAGAAGTGGATTCAAACTACATTCTAGCCTAGATTCTTCAGGCCTCATCCAGACAGGGAGGATTAAACTACGACAGTCCAAGTCCACTTTATTACTGAATAAGAAAATCCACATGGGGGCTTAGCATGCATTACTTATACACAATGCCTTCTTATTTAGTTGATTTACCTTAACTTACCCATATTAAATAGCTAACCTGTCATAGCTTATATCTAGCCACAGCAAAGTAGATCTGTGTAGACCTGGAGGAAGCAGAAGCAAGAGGGGCCAACAGGGAAGGCCTCATTCTTCCTGAGAAAGTAGGGCAATTGGCTAGTCAACTCAAACGCATGAAGCCTGGGAAAAAAGCAGGATGAATTGGAAGTCCTCACACAGTCAAGAAACTATGATGTGATTGGAATAACAGAGACATGGCGGGAGCCCGCATGACTAAAGTACTGTCATGGATGGGTACAAACTGTGCAGGAAGAACAGGCAAGGAAGAAGAGGAGGAGGAGTTGCACTTAATGTAAAAGAGCTGTATGATTGCTCAGATCTCCAGTCTGAAACTGGAAATAGGCCTCTTGAAAGCCTCTGGGTTAAGGTTAGAGAAAAGAGCAACAAGGATGATGTCATGGTAGGTGTCTTCTACAGACCCCCTGACTAGGAGGATGAGATAGATGAGGCTTTCTGTAGACAAGTTGCTGAAGTTTCCTGATCACAGGCCCTGGTTCTCATGGGAGATTTCAATCACCCTGCCATCTACTGGGAGGGCAATCCAGCAGTGAACAGGTAATCCAGGAAGTCTTTGGAGAGCATTGGAAACAACTTCCTGGTACAAGTGTTTGAGAGACCAACTAGGGGCCGTGCTCTTCTTGACCTCCTGCTCACAAGCAGGGAAGAATTGGTGGGGGATGTAGAAATGGATGGCAACTTGGGCAGCAGTGACCACGAGATGATCGAGTTCAGGATCCTGACAAAAGCAAGAAAGGAGAGCAGCACAGTATGGATCCTGGACTTCAGAAAAGCAGACTTTGACTCCCTCAGGGAACTGATAGGCAGGATCCCCTGGGAAACCAGCCTGAGGGGGAAAGGAGTTCAGAAGAGCTGGTTGTAATTTAAAAAAAACCTTACTGAAGGCACAAGAATAAACCATCCCAATGTGCAGGAAGAATAGCAAATATGGCAAGCGACCAGCTTGGCTTAGCAGAGAACTCTTTGGAGAACTTAAACACAAAAAGGAAGCTTACAAGTGGAAGCTTGGACAAACAACTTGGGAGGAGTATAAGAATATTGCTCAGGCATGCAGGGATGAAGTCAGGAAGGCCAAAGTGAAATTGGAGTTGCAACTAGCAAGGAGCGTTAAGGGTAACACGAAGAGTTTCCACAAGTAATTTAGCAACAAGAGGAAGATCAGGAAAAGTGTGGGTCCCTTACTGAATGTGGGAGGTAACCTAGTGATAGATGAGAAGGAAAAACTTGAAGTGCTCAATGACTTTTTTGCCTGTCTTCATAGGCAAGGTCAGCTCCCAGACTATTGCACCAGGCAGCACAGTTTGGGGAGGAGGTGAGCAGCCCTCAGTGGTGAAAGAACAGGTTAGAGACTATTTAGAAAAACTAGACACATACAAGTCCATGGGGCCAGATGCAAAGCATCCGAGGGTGCTGAGGGAATTGGTTGATGTGACTACAGACACTGGTGATGTATAGGGGATGCACACGGGCGCACATGCACCCCCTGTGATTGGCCGCCGCCAAAGCTGACAGTCACCACTTGCCACCCCCCCTCCACCCCACCTCCCAGCCACCAACACCACCAGCGGCATCTGTGGGCGGGTGCCAACCAACCA
>NW_005842562.1:678806-695091 GCF_000455745.1 Alligator sinensis | reverse complement strand
GCCAACCCCACCAGCGGCATCTGTGGGTGGTTGCCAACCACCAGTCAGTGCTCGCCATCCCACACCCCCGCCACCGACACCACCACGGCCACCTACAGGAGCTACCCACTCGCCACCGCCATGCCCTCACCTCTAACACTGCCGCCACTTGCAGGCAGTCGCCGTGCCCCCCCCCCCCCCCCCCCCCCGCCCCCCCAGCCTTCGGGGGCATGAGCCTCTGGCCATCATCTTTGAATATTTGTGGCGATCAGGGGAAGTCCCAGATGACTGACAAAGGACAAAAATAGTGCACATCTTTAGGAAAAGGATGAAGAAGGATCCAAGGAACTACAGACCAGTCAGCCTCACCTCAGTCCCCAGAACTTGGTACAGGTCCTTAAAGAATCCATTTCTAAGCACTTGGAGGAGAAGGTGATGAGGAGCTTGGATTCACCAAGATTGCCTGATCAATCTGATTGTCTTCTATGATGAGATAAGATAACTGGCTCTGTGGATGTGGGGAAAGCATTGGACGTAATATACTGTGACTTTAGCAAGGCTTTTGATACCATCTCCCACAGCATTCATGCAAGCAAACTGAGGAAGTATGGGTTGGATGAATGGACTGTAAAGTGAATAGAAAACTGGCTGGATTGTCAGGCTTAACAAGTTGTAATCAATGGCTGAATGTCTAGTGGCAGCCGGTATCAAGTGGAGTGCCCCAGGGGTCAGTCCTGGGGCCAGTTTTGTTCAATGCCTTAATCAATGACCTGGAAGATGAAATAGAGTATACCCTCAGCAAGTTTGCAGATGACACCAAGCTGAGGGGTGTAGGAGATACACTGGAGGATAAGGCTAGCATTCAGAGTGACCCAGACAAATTGGAGGATTGAACCAAAAAAAGTCTCATGAGGTGCAGTAAGTACAAGTGCAATGTCCTGCACTTAGGATGGAAGAATCCCATGTACTGCTAGAGCCTGGGAGCTGACTGGCTAAGCAGCAGCTATGCAGAAAGGGACCTGGGGGTTACAGTGGACAATAAGATGGATATGAGCCAGCGGTGTGCCCTTGTTGCCAAGAAGGCTAACAGCAAACTGGGCTGCATTAGTAGGAGCATTGCCAGCAGATCAAGGGAAGCAATTATTCCCCTGTATTCTGCATTGGTAAGGCCACATCTGGTGTCCAGTTTCAGGCCCCCCACTATAGAAAGCATGTGGACAAGTTGGAGAGAAACCAGCAGAGGGAAACCAAAATGGTTCGGGGCTGGGGCACATGACTTATCAGAGGCTGAGGGAACTGGGTTTATTTACTTGGGGAAAAGACGACTGAGATGAGATTTAATAGCAGCCTTTAACTACCTAAAGGGTCATTCCAAAGAGGACAGTGCTCAGTGGAGACAGATGACAGAATGAGGAGCAGTGGTCTCAAGTTGCAGCAAGGGAGGTTTAGGTTTAGGAAAACTCTCTCACTGGGAGGGTGGTGAAGCCCTGGAACAGGTTTCCTAGAGAGGTGGTGGAATCTCCATCCTTTGAGGTATATAATAAGTCCCAGCTTTGGGGCTGGTCCTGCTTTCAGCAGAGGGTTGGACTAGATGGCCTCCTGAGGTCCCGTCCAACCCTAATTTTCTATGATTGATTCTATGATACAAGGCCTGTGAGGAAAAGGCCAAAGTCTACCCTTATATAGCAGAAAGCTTCTTTTTCCATTTTAGCCTTACTCATGCCACAATCAAGACTGTTGTATAGCTTTACTCAAAATAGGTTAGGTATCAGACTGATGGGAGGAATTTTTTTTTAAAAAACCCAAAAAATTAATGCACCTTCTACCAGCATAGCAGGAGCTGCACTGGGGCTAAAGTAACTTTAAGAGAATTCTCTAAAATATCATTATAGACAAGTAAAAGGTCTCTGAATGGCAGCTCCTGCTCACCTGATTGGTCAAGATAAAAGAAGGATTTGGATATCTCATTTCCTAGTGGAATCTGGCCTTGTCTGGACTAGGTTCCCTCTTTAAAATTTTCTACTATTGCTGCTACTATCTTATCTCTGCTGAAGGTAGCAAGAGTGAGAGCACTAGTATAGTCAGGGCTGCTTGCTCTGAGATTTAAAACCATGGGCCGTTTATACATGTGCTCCGGGAGTGGGGTGGGGGGCACTTTAATTAGAGCAGTTTTGAGAGCCGCTCCAATTAAAGCACCAGATCATCATGTTGATCAGTGTCCCCGCACTGAAAAATGGCAGCAGGGGCACTTTAACTGAAGCTCATCAAATGAGCTTTATTTAAAGTACCCCCACCGCCATTTTTCAGTGGGGGGACACTGATACATGCGACGCTGGAGTCTGCTGGAGCACAGTAATTACCACGTTCCAGCAGAGTTGATTAATCAAGTCTGCTCTAGGAGTGCACTGATACAAATTTGTTGGGCCAATACCAATGGCTGTTTCTTAACGAGCCATATCAGCTGATACTGATCCAATTGCCGATATGCAGGTCTGGCTGGTAAGTCTGTCGTGGAGGAAGGGGCGAGCGGGGAGGGAAGGGACATGGGGACGCAGATCGGGGCGCTGGGGTGAGGGAGGGAGTAGGGCTGAGACGAGCTGGGGCTGCGCTGCAGCTGCACATATGCGTGAGGCATTTATCGGCCACATTAATTGGCCACATCAGCCAAAAAAGCTGACTGCTGATGCTGTTAATTTTCTTTATATTGGTGCCCATCTGATATGGGACCAATGTATCGGCGCACCTCTAGTCTGCTCTGACGCGTTGTAATTACAGCAAGTCAGAGCAGCCTCTCTTCACACGTATTGGCGCCATTGGTTTCAAAGCAATCCTGAATAGGGTTAGAAAGCACTGTCAGTAAAATGCCAGAAGCTAAGCTGCATGGGCAGTCTCACTGCTGTCAATGCTAGTGAAGCAGGACTTGTAGTAACAAGAGGAAGAAATTTTTAGGGGGAAAAAAGGCCAGTGGAGATAAAAACTAAAGTTAGTGAAGTGTTCTGAAATCTGATCTTACACAACTCATTAAAATGCTCTCCCACACAGATAAGGGCAAGATTAAACACCAGGTCATACAATCATCCTGCCTCTTCCTCTGCAGCTCCACTAAGTTCCTGGCTCGTCTCCTCTTAAGTAGCTGAATCTTTTTTGTTACTCTTTAGAATCCACAGAGACTCTTCCAGTGTAAAACGAAGCTCAATTGATTCTCAGATACTTACAGCTATAATACCTTTCATATAGGTCTTTCAGCTGCTTGTAATACAAAACGCAAATGTCCTGAAATTGTTCCTAAATAACAATAAATGAACACCTCAAAAATATTTTTTAACTTCATTGTGTTCCAAAATTTTCTATGGTATGAATTTACTGGTACTGTTTGCGACACAATTACTTAAGTTTACTATAAAAGAATATTCACAGAAATCAAGTTCTGAGGTGGCAAAAGAAAGTATTTGCATTAGAAATCTGATTCTAGGAGTTATGCATATCCGAGCAAAGTTGAGTATCAAAGACCTCAAATACTTATAGTGAATTGTTAGTGGAACAAGAATCGCAGCTCATAAACCAATACAGTGTTACAGATCAAGAAATACTCACAGAAATTATTCTATGAATTATTTCAGACAAATACTTTTGGGAAAATCATCAGCTGTTCAGGATAAATCTAAATATGCTTATTTATTGAATTAATTAGCCTCTGCTTTACTACTTACTCAAGTTCTCTCAAACAACTCCAAATGTAGGCCTGAAAAGTCATTAATCCAGACCAGTCTGTCTGGTTTTAATTCTAGTTCAAAAGCTTCATGTTGCATGACTGACACATAATTTTACTGTTATCCTTAAGTACTAAACAGATACACAGTAAGGTTTTCTAGGATCACCTCATTTTTTTTCTGATAGAAAAATGCAGTCAAATCTTATTTCTATCACATATTTTGCATGAAAAATGAGACTAGAAAAGACTGAAATGTATCAGGTCCACAATATTGTCTTTGCTGAAACCACGCTTTCTAGGGAATTAAAATATTTTCCACACAAGAAAAGCGCATCTTTATTTCTTATATTAATGATGATTTCAAATAAACACCATTTTAATTATATATAAAATGGCTGCAATGCACTTTAATGCATGAGTTGCAGTTTCCATCTTTAAAGCTGTTCTCTATACATTTTTAATAGGCAAATCTAGTGAAATGTCATTCTTACTACATTGTGGCTGATAGGAATGGCTGGAGAGAGAGAAATTACTGTGCATCTAAACAACATGTTATTTTCCCCAGATTGTTCTTTACATGCACTACATAGAACACTGGCATGTGTAGCGGGTGCACATGGGTGCACGTACACCCCCTGAGATGGGCCATGCCCCCGAGAAAAGCGCCGGCGACACTTCCAGCCGCAGGCTGCTGCAGCAGGGGGGAGGGGCACGCAGCTGGCCCAGCACAGCAGGCAGGTAGGCAAGGTTTCTTTCTTTAGTTTCTGGGCTTACCCCACAATGCAGGAGGGAGTGGGGTAAGGACAGGGACGAATCATTCACCCCTGCCCCTGTCCTGCTCCCTGCTGCACTGTGGGGATTGTCCCAGGACCCAGCCCGGCTGGGGCCCCACTCACAGTGAATGGAGCCCTGCTCGGGCCGGGTCATGGGACAAGCTGAGCCCGGTGACTCCTGCAGAGTTGCAGTGCCAGGGAGCCAAGGGGGGCACATGCCCCCCCCCCCGATCTTTGCACGGGGCAAGGGTGGGCTGCAGCTGCAAGGCGAGCTGGGCTCTGCCTGCTCCATGCCCCACTGCAGCCTTTTGAAAGTGGAGTGGCACAGCGTCCTGTGCCTCATTGCCTGGCCTGCCCAGCGGCAGGTCACATGGTGGCGCGCCGCTTTCAAAGGCTGCAGTGAGGCGTGGAGCAGGCAGAGCCCAGCTCACCTCGCAGCTGCAGCCCGCCCTTTCCCTGTGCAAAGATCAGGGGGGCCATATGCCCCCCTTCGCTCCCTGGTACTGTGACTCTGAAAAGCCACCGGGCTCTTCCTGGGGGTTACTTAGATGAGGCAGGGTGGGGCAAGGGGCTCCGTCTCCTCCAGCCTGGTGCCACAACCAAGGCTGGCCCTGCCCCGGGTGTTGCGGGGCTGGGGCCGGACCAGGGCCAGTGCGGGGAGGCAGTCAGAGCCAGGGCAGGGCTAAGGGGAGGTGAATGCCGGCACCAGGCAAATGACCCCTGGCATGGGGGAAGGGGCAGCTGCACAGGTGCAGTGGACCCCGTCCCCAAGCCCAAGCCCTGCCCACTGCCAGCCCCAGCCTCGCTCCCTCTCCTCATGGCCCTTTCCCCTCCCCTTTCCCCACAGGCTTTCACAAACAGCCTCCTTTGCGCCCCCCCCTTTTTTTCTCCCCCGGCCCCCCGGTCAGCAATCAGCTGCTTGGAGACTCCCCCCGTCATTAATCGGCTGCTGGTGCCTCCCATGATTAGGAGGCACCAGTCACCCATGTCATAGAACTTGAGAGGCATCTGCTATCCCAGCAGAATTACTGCATCTCATGATCTGAGTGATATTCATGCTAAGTTAGGGACCCAGCTAAGTTGGGGACTGTGCAGCATTTTTTGGTATCAGTCCTGACCCAGTCTTTCCAAATCCCTTTAACCACCCACAGATGAAAAACCTTAGTCCTGCAGTTAAGTTACTACCACATCTCACTTGTGATTTAAGAGCAAGAAAGACAGCACAAGAGCAAGAGTGAAGGAGAGCAAAAGCGAAAGTGAGAGAGAAATGTAAGCAGTCTTACAGACCCAGTCCAATGTGACATATGAGAGAGAATAAAAAAACTACCTAAGCTTGTAAGAAAGTAGGCTCGATGAGCTCTCTGAATGTTCATCTTCAAAACACTCTTCCCTTCCTTCATAAGTAAATTGGTTATATGGTAAGTAGAGAGGTGTAGACTTAGCTGATGGTGACTGTGAGGCTTCAGTCTGTGATGTAGAAGGACCTGGTTGCTGACTTTCATGCATTTTCACATCACTGTGTTCTGTTACTTTAGACAGGATCCTATCAATGGTTTTGTAATAAGGCCAGTCAGGTGCAACAGTTTCACTATCAGTCATGCATTTTAATTTCCTGTAATGAAAGACACATAACATTAAGGTCTGATAATACAAAATAAGCATTTCATGTAAATCTTACAGCTTCATTTAGTGTCTGAAGCAATTTTTCATATAAAACTTTGATCATTTGACAGTCAAACTAGAAATACTTAATGAGAACAAAGACAGACAGAGTTTGGGAGTTTTAATTTCCAGTAAGGTCATTAAAATTATTTTCAGGATTTTATCCTGTGATACAAAGACGCATATTTTCCAAAGTTGAGCTAAGTACCAATGCAAAAGAAAAACAGCTTCTACCAGTGAAGAGAAATATTTAAGTAATTTAAGTAACCAATATGCTTGTCAAACAATGCTAAATATTTACCCTTACCAGCTGCCAAACTGACCATTCTTATTGAGGTCTAACTGAATGTATTATTATAATAAAGACTACTGAGAGAACCATTGCCTTTACACTAAATGGAAATCTACGCCATGCCTTACTCCATTAACAAAGAATAGAGACGTTCCCTTAATTCAAGTGATAGTCGCATGGCACCAGCATGATGCAGGGAACAGTCATAGTGGGTGGGAACTATAGTAACAAGCATAATGTTGGAGATATTTATAGATGTACCACAAAGTTTATGTCCATTTAGAAAGAGTTGAAGGATTCTTGACAGACTTGACTTGGAACTAGGCTGTTCTCAGTGGTGGCAGGTGACAGAGCAAGGAGCAATGGGCTCAAGTTGCAGCAAGGGAGGGTTAAGTTGGATATTAGGAAAAATTCTCTCACTAGTAGGGTGGTGAAGCACTGGAACAGGTTCAGGGGTAGGCAAAATGTGGCCCACAGGCCGGATGCGGCCCGCCAAGCTATTCTCTCCAGCCCGCAGGGCCCCTAAAAATGTAGAAAATGAATATTAATCTGTCCTGGATTGCCTGTCATGTGGCCCTCGAAGGCTTGCCAAAACTCAGTAAGCGGCCCTCCGCCCAAAATAACTGCCCGCCCCAGGGTTACCTAGAGAGTTGGTGGAATCTCCATCCTTGGAGGTTTTTAATGCCCGGCCCTGGCTGGAATGATCTAATTGGGGCTGGTCCTGCTTTGAGCAGGGGGTTGGACTACATGGCCTCCTGAGGTCCCTTCCAACCCTCATTTTTTATGATTCTATGACTTTGTCCTTCATATATATCCCTTTATGAAGGCATGTAAGGCAGTTACTTACCTGATCCAAACTTTCCTCCATCACACAGACTTGGTATTGTTTGTATACTTTTTGACCTCAAGATCATATAACTTAAAACTCAAGTTCACAGAAAACTGTATGAACTGTAAAAAAAAAATGGTCACCCAAATCACTGAGAGATTTATTTTTGGTTATATCCAGGGTTCCAGGTTTTCCGTTTCCTGCAGAAAAATGAGGATTTTCCCCTTTGAAGTGGAAAACCATGGGTTTCCCCTTTTGCAAACAGCTCTCCACAGGCTGGCAGAGTTCCAGCCTGCAACAAGCTGTTTGCAAAATGGGTACAAAACCCTAAACCCTGTCTAAAGGGAAAGGGGAAGGGGGAGGGGGCATGGGCAGGGCCTGAGAATTTAAGACTAGCCAGGGCTGACTCAGACTCACTTTGCCTCCTGCAGCCTTCGGAGTAAGTAGGGCCTGGGGAGGTAGGGGGCTATGGGTTGGGAATGAGGGGGCCAGTGATTTCCTGGTCCCTGCGTGGCCCCTGGATCTGATTTTACAGGTTTTGGGGCCTGCCGATTGGCCCTATAGGGAAGCGGTGGATGGGAAGCCTGGTGACAGGCAGGGCAAGTGAGATGGAAGAGGGAAGGGAGAGGAGGAGGAGGAAAAGAAGTGGGAGAGGGTTATCCATGGGGCCAGAAGGGGTCTTCTAGTCCCGAGCCGCCACCCACCCACTGTCCCCACGCGAGTTTCCGGCCCATCGCAGTCCCTACCCCGCTACCCCTATCCTGCTGTCCCCAGGTGCTCACTGCCCAGATGGTTCCAAAAGGTGGCAGTGGGTACATCAAAGCGCTCAGCATCCATAGTGCCTGGGCCAGACCAGGCTAGTGCAGAGCGTCTCGGCAGAGCAGCTCCACGATCTGCAGTGGGGACAAGCGCTGGCAGCCCTGGGCAGTGTGCAAGGGCTGGCCAGAGCCGCAGTGAGCCTACAGCAGTTGGGGCAGCCCAACTCTGCCAGGACATGCTGCTGCCATCTGGAACCAGTTGAGTGGTGAGTGCCTACGAGCAGGAAAGCAAGGGCAGTAGGGCAGGGACTGTGGTGGACTGGGGACTCTCATTGGGGCAGCAGGCAAGGAGCAGCAGTCTCCACTTGGTGGGGGCTAAAAGGTGGCTGGCCCCATGGGTGGCCCCGCATACATCCCCATCCCACTTCCCCTTCCTCTTCCTCTCCTCCCTCCCACCTGCCCTGCCTGCTGCTGGGCTTCCCTTGGCTTGGAAGCAAAATGCAGGACACACATGGGGCACTGGCAGGGTTGGTGGGGCTATGGCTTGCAAATGAGGGGCAATGGCATAGGCAGGAGCAAGGCACTGGCATGTCAGGGTTGTTTAGTGTCCCAAAGCAGCGGGAGGTGACAACCACAGTTGCACCTATGTCCTGGTGCAGGGGGACAGCTGCTCCTAGAAGGGAGTAAGTGGGGGATAGGCAGGGGCTGCAGATCAGAAGTGAGGGGCACTGGCAGGGCTGTGGCTTTGCAGTGAGGGGCACTGGCATATCATGGCTGCTCAGTGCCATAAAACAGCAGGGGGGCAGCTGCAGCTGGACCCGCATCCTGGTGAGCGAAGGGGCAGGGAGACGTCTGATTTTCCATAATAAAAAAAACCAAAATCAAATGCCAAAATATATAGGTATTTAGAATTTATTTTATTACAATACACACACACACACACACACACACACACAGATACTCCTCACTTAACACCATTCCGGTTAGCATTGTTTTGTTATTACATCACTGATCTATTAAGGAACATACTCGTTTAAAGTTGTGCAATGTCCCGTTATAACATTGTTTGGCCACTGCCTGCTAGTGAGACAGGCGGTGAGACAGGGGACGTCACATGCATGTATGTATATGCACATGGCCCCAGGCAGCCTGCAGAGCAGCTCCAGCAGGTAAGTGATGGGGGGAGATGGGGATTGAGGTCCCTGTAGGGAGGGAGCTAGGCAAGGCTGGGACTGCTGCCCAGCTGGGTAGGGCTTGGGGCCCAGGGCCACAATGCACAGCTGCAGGGCCCCAGCATGAAGCAGGACGGGGCTGCATGTGGCTTGTCTGGGGGAGGGGGAGAGCTGGCTCCCTGCTGCCACACGCACTCCCAAATCTGTACCCGGGGCAGGCGCAAGCTGCAGACCTGGGCTCCCACCCTGCTTTACTCCCCTGGGGCCTCCGCAGCCCTGTGGGCATGACCCAGTGTGACTGGGGAAAGCGGGGCCATGTGGGGATCTCCTCACTGCTGCTCCCCCCCCCCCCCCCCCCCCCCGGGGGTGTGCCCCCCCCCCCAGCCCTGGCGATGTATCACCTGTTTGTGCTGCTGCTTTGAGGGGCGCAGCCCCATGCGCAGGAGGCGCATTGCTAGGGCAGCAGGGGGGTGAGCAGTGGTAAGGAGATCCCTGTGCAGCCCTGCTGTTCCCAGCCATGCTAGGTCATGCCTGCTGGGCTGCGGAGGCTGCAGGGGAGCAAAGTAGGGCAGAGCTGGCAATGGCTAGCAGGGCTGTGGAGGCCCCAGGGAAGCAAAGCAGGGTGGAAGCCCAAGCCCACAGTCTGTGCCTGCCCAGGGTACAGATCTGGGGGGCGTGGGTCCCCACAGCCCCCTGGGATATGTGTGGCAGTGGAGAGCCGGCCCCCCACTGGACGAGCTACCCGCAGCCCGAACCTGCTCCCCAATGGGGCCCTGCAGCCATGCATTGCAGCCCCGAGCCCCAAATGCCACCTGGCTGTGCAGCAACCCCAGCCCTGCCCAGCCCCCTCCCTACAGGGGACTCAATCCCCCTCTCCCCCCCACCACTTGCCTGCAGGAGTGCACACGGCAGTGGAGAGCCACCCCACCCAAGGCCTCAGCACGGGCAAGCAGGGCACAGAGCTGCGGACCCAGATATATAATGTATTTTGTCTGGGGAAAAAAATTTCCCTGGAACCTAACCCTCCCTATTTACATTAATTCTTATGGGGAAATTGGATTCATTTAACATCATTTCACTTAAAGGTGCATTTTTCAAAAACCTAACTACAACGTTAAGATGTGTGTGTGTGTGTGTGTGCGCGCGCGCATATAAATGAATATATATGTATGTGTGTGTGTGTGTGTGTGTGTGATACATCACATATTATACATAAATATATATTATATGTACATATGTACACATACACGTACGTGTGTGACATTTCATTTTAAATCACAGAGAAACACAGACCTTAGGTTTTTTTAATCAGAGAATTTGGGAGGGTTTATCAGAGCATTCTGGATTTTTTAACAAAGAAAACCAGGATCCCTAGTTATATCCCTACTTTAGATCTTGCAACTGTTAAGCCAGATTGTTTCAAAGGGACAGGAGAGAGATAAGAATAAAGATAAATGCTTCACATAAGTAAAATTTGAATTAACAGACCTAGAAAATAAACAAAAAATGGTTTCTGCTAGCAGAAAGCAGATTCCATCTGATGAAAATAGGAAAAGAACTGGATTTGATAGCTGACCTACCATTTTCATAAAACATGCACTCTGGACTGGTGAATGGAGAGGAAGGGAGTTTTTTCTTAGGTTCTGATGCAGTTTAGCATGCACGTATGCTACAAGGTATGATGAGATTTTTAGCTATGGGAACTACATATAATAGAAATGAAAAGCAAAGCCTGTATCAAAGAAGTCTGTATTTTTATTCCCTCAATGCATTAAAAATTTTAATTTTTTTTTTTTATGTTTCATAACCAGCTGATGCAATTTCATCAGAGAATATTTGACAGACCATGTATATTTATACATCTTTTAAACCTGGAATAGCTTGTCACAAAATAACTAAATACAGGACTGACAACAACTTGTCCATTTGATCCAAATACCTTTTAACTTAGCTGTTTAAATTATTTGCAATAAAACATTTTTGCAATAATAAGAAGCTCACAATCTTAACAGCAAAGATTAATGATAATTAAAATGTGGGTTTTGGTGGGAGCTGGTGTTTGCTGAACTTGGACCTCTAATGGAGGAACTCTCTAATGGAAGATCTCTGATGGCAAACTGGTAACCCACATGAACCACATTAGCAGCATCTGTTGTCTGATGGAGCAGCTAACTACAAGTGTGGAGCAGCTGGCAACAGCCAATGATCTCCCCAGTGGTTAAAAACTCATCTCAATGGCAAGAGGGCAGATGAGCCCAAGCATGAGAGTCACTAATGGAAAAACTAACATATGAACTCATGTAGATCAACAGCAGCTAAGACACTGGTGCCACAGTGTAGTTCTCCATAACAGGGCAATGTCACCAAGTAGCATGAACAACATCACTCTGAGGACATTTGAATTAACCTCACTGATAATCAGGGACTGCATTTCCCTAGTGCTTCATAATTGCAGCAGCTTTTTTTCAGTTCCATTGGGCTTGAAGTATACTGGTGTTGGACTTCATTTGTAGTTTTATCTTTTATATAGCTTAGCATAAGCTAAAACTCCATTTTGTTTTATGTAGCCATCTTAATGTTTTTCTATTTCTTGTTTTGTATGAATGTGGTACGTGTGTGGTCAGGCAAGAAAGAAAATAGAAACTTAAGATGCAAACAGTAGGAATATTTGCCTTCCTACTATTGCTGTAGAATTGATGTATGACCAATTAAAAAAACTAGGTGTATATAAGTCAGAGAGAGAGGGTGATCTTCATCCAAAAGTGCTGAAGGACCTGGCCAAAGTCATTGCAGAACCCCTGGTCAAACTTCCACAACTCGTGGTACCCTGGAAAAGTCCCAGAGGACCGGAAGAGGGCCAATGCTGTGCCCATCCACTAGAAGGGCAGGAGGGAGGACCCGGGTAAGTATAGGCCAATCAGCCTAAACTTCCATCCTAGGGAAAATCCTAGAAAAGTTCATAAGGAGTCTATCTGCAATAAGCTTGCAGAAGGTAAGATTCAGAATGACAGCCAACATAGCTTTGTCATGGGCAGGTCTTGCCTTACCAACCTCATCTCCTTCTATGACCAGGTAACTCGCTACCTGGGCACAAGAAAGCAGGTTTTCATTGTGTACCTAGACTTCCAAAAGCCCTTTGTGATCTGGTATCCCACGATGTCCTCACAAGAAAATTAGAGGGTTGTGGGCTTAACTCCAAGACACTCAGGTAGGTGAGAAACTGGCTGCAGGACAGAACCCAGAGAGGTCGTAGTGAACAGATCCGTGTCATCCTGGCGAGAAGTGGGCAATGGTGTCCCGCAGGGGTCAGTGCTCGGTCCAGTACTTTTCAACATCTTTATTAATGATTTGTATGTGGGGGTGAAGAGCTCACTGGCCAAGTTCGCGGATGACACCAAGTTATGGGGAAGTGTGGTCATGCTTGAAGATAGCTTACAGATATAGGCGGACCTAGACAGGCTAGCAAGTTGAGCGGATCAGAATTTAATGTATTTCAACGTCGAGAAATGCAAAGTGCTCCACTTTGGAATGAGCAATCCCCAACACACCCACAGGCTTGGCGGCACCAAACTGACTAGCACCATGAATGAAAGGGGGTAATAATAGACCACGGTATGACTATGAGCCGGCAGTGCGATGCTGTAGCCAGTAAGGCAAATAATACTCTGGCATGCATCAATCGATGCATCTCCAGCAAAACCAAAGAGGCAATTCTTCCACTCCATTCAGCACTGGTGAGACCACAGCTGGAGTACTGCATCCAGTTCTGGGCACCACACTTTTTACAAGGGCGTGGACAAGCTTGAGAGAATCCAAAGAAGAGCCACCCGTATGATCAGAGTCTTAAAAGGCAAACCATACGAGGAAAGGCTGAGGGATCTGGGATGCTTCAGCCTGAGGAAAAGAAAGCTAACAAGGGACCTGGTAACAGCTTACCGCTACACCAGGGCAGTACATCAAGGGCTCAGTAAGCCACTGTTCACCAGGGCACCCGAGGGGGAAACCAGGAGTAATGACCACAAACTCCTGGAAGATCGATTCAGGCTCAACCTTAGGAAAAATTTCTTCACAGTCAGGGTGTCCAGACTGTGGATAAGCTCCCTCCAGAGGTGGTGCAATCACCTACCCTGGAAATCTTCAAGAGGAGACTGGACAGTCACTTCGCTGGGGTCACCTGACCCCCAGTTATCTTTCCTGCTTGGTGCAGGGGGCTGGACCTGATGGGCTCCAAGGTCTCTTCCAGCCTTACAATTTATGAATCTGGGTTATGTGAGAATGTGTATGTTAATATGTGTCTATAAGTATAATGATTTAAACAATAAGGATATAATGGCTTAATAGTTTGTGTTTTCAATAAACGTGGTGGCATATTGCCTTATTCCCCTGAAAATAGATCCTGCTTGTCTTTCTTTATACACAGTACTCTTTGTGCGTACCACACTGGCACAAAACAGCAGTGGTGGCACTGTGCAAAGTACCATCACTTTAATCCATTCACACACTCCCACAGTCATGGCATCCTTCTGAAAACCTGTAGGGATATATGAGTGACAGTGACAGACATGGTAACACTGGAAGTAATAGTCATGAACCTGTACTCAGGTAGCAGAGGCTGTAATTACTGGATGTCTGAAGCAAACAGCAGTTTCGTCCAGTAAACTGCTGGGTGATTGAGGAGCCCTATTTGGAGAAAGCCCTTGGCTCATTCCAAATTAGGGGTAGCACAAACAAGATGAGATGCTTTTAAACAACCTTTCACATGGACTGGACCAGATAGCCACATCAGCTAGGTTAATTTGTGCACTTGAACATCAAACAAAAATGTTTGCTTCCTCTATATAGCGTCACGGAAAGTCCACACACTATTGGATATACCCGAAGAAAACCAGCCTGCTTAGAGGACAGCCTGTCACCAGAAAACTGTAATAATATAGATCCTCTCCTTGGACTGTAACCATGTTGTGGTAGAGAGGCTTGTGTGTACCATTGACTCTTAGAGTTATGTCATTTGGAGCTTTGTATTCCTAGTAGGGTCTCTCCTGGCAAACAGGTTTGAGGCGAGGTCCCAGTCTAAGCATGGTCCAAACTCCTGAAGACCCCAACAGCAGAACACTTGAGGACCTGCTGGTTCTCTGAGGCTTTGAAGGTGGATGAGGGCTGCCAAGGGATAGATCCTTGCCACTGGGTTCTGGGCTCCTTCTTGTTGAGTTCATGCGGCTGTCGCTTGTGCACCAGCTTCCCCACATTAAAAGATGTTGCGCGCAGGCCTCTGCCAGGCATGTTAACATATCCCACAAACCAAGTCCCGTGGCGATGGATGAGTTGGGGTGGGGACAGGAACAGTGATCCCTGGAAGTCCCTAGTCCCAAATCTGAACATAGGCAGTGGTCATGTGCTGGTCTTTTTGCACTTACCGAGACACAAATACAATTTGGCATCTGCAGCCAGGACTGAGCAGTCCTCTTTTGGACCCCCTCTGCTCACCTTGACTGGGGAAGGGGCTAGAAAAGGTGCCCTAAACATAGGCTGCATTGCCCCATCCAGTGGGATCACTCTACCTGTGGCTGAAACCATCAAAATTAAGTACTGAAATTTGTCACATGTAACGTCAGCACTCCCATGGATTCCCTGAACAGTGAGTGTCCTGGAAGAAGAACTGCCATAGAAGTTAGCGAACTTGCAAGATATGACATCAATATTGCTGTTAAGTGAGACCCACTCGGCAGATGAAGGCTAACTGCAAGAAGGAGGTGGCTACACCTTTTTTGGAAAGGAAAGTCACCTGAAGAGAGGCACATTCACAGGGTTGGCTTTGCCATCAAGAACAAGACTGTTAGCTTTCAGAACTCCTGTCAGCATTAACAAATGCCTTATAACTCTCTGCCTTAAGCTCAGTAACAACCAGTATGCTATGGTCATCACCAGTACATAGGCCCCGACACTAGACTATAAAGAAGTCAACAAGGAACAGGTCTACTGTGCTCTTGACACAGTCCTGACTGCCACTGCCAAGGAAAACAAGCTCATCCTCAGAAGTGACTTCAACACAAGAGCTGGGTGACACACTGAACTCTGGAGTGACACCACTGGGAAAGAGAGGGTGGGGAAAGTCAATCCCAATGGTACCTTTCTCCTCAGAAAATGTGCAGAGCATGATTTGCTCATCATGTATACTATCTTCAGACAGTGTGACAATTATAAAACCACTTGGAAGCACCCATGCTCTAATCACTGGCACCTTCTCAACTAAATTATTGTCAGAGCCCTTGATCATACCAATGCCCATATCACCCAAGTCCTGAGAGGTGCAGATGATTGTTGGACGGACCACCTTTTAGATCAATCGATGCAAGTCATACAGCTTGCACCACAACAACATAAACAACCAAAAGGAATGTGGAAGAGATTTAAAATCAAGGCACTCCAAAACCAAGCTAGATATGAGGCTCTTCAGCAATGCCTTACTGAGAGGCTGTCTGACCCACCTGACTACATCAAGGACATCCAGGTACATTGGGAGCAACTTAAGCACATTATTCACAAGGCATGCACTGAATCAATTGGATACTCCACTTACCATCAAAAAGATTAGAGTTCCATCAGAAATTCAACAATCACCATCCCTCCATCCAACTTTCTCTAGAATACTCCAGCACCAGCATCTCCTTTTTAGACACGATGATCAGTAACCAAAATGATAAAATACAGACCACGTTATACAAGAAACCCACAGACCAACATACATATCTGCACAGAACCAGCAATCACCCTAAACACACCAAAAAAGCTGTGATATACAGCCAAGCCCTCACAGACCACCGCATTTGTACTGAAGAGAATACCCGGGATCGCCACCTCACCAATCTTAAAAAGGCTTTCACCCAACAAGGACACTCCTCCAGAGAGGTAGATCGCACGTTTGAAAGAGCCACCCGGATACCATGTGAAGAACTGCTGCAGTACAAAACCCGCCCCCCACAAATTGCACACCACTGGTTATGATGTATCACCCCTCCCTTGAACCTGTATGAAAAATCCTCAAACAACTGCAACCCATACTAGAAAGAGACCCTATTCTTAAAAAGATCTTCCCAGAGCCACCCATCCT
>NW_005842562.1:677483-678437 GCF_000455745.1 Alligator sinensis | reverse complement strand
TGCATCAGCAGATGCATGACAAACAGAACCAAAGAGGTGATACTTCCCCTCTATCGAGCGCTGGTCAGACCAATATTGCATGCAATTTTGGGCGCCGCACTTCAAGAGGGATGTGGATAACCTGGAGAGAGTCCAGAGAAGGGCCACTTGTATGGTCAAGGGCTTGCAGGCCAAGCCCTATGAGGAGAGACTAGGGCACCTGGACCTCTTCAGCCTCCACAAGAGAAAGTTGAGAGGTGACCTTGTGGCTGCCTATACGTTCATCATGGGAGCGCAGAACGGAATTGGTGAGGATTTACTCACCAAGGCTCCCCTGGGGGTTACAAGAAATAATGGCCACAAGCTAGCAGAGAGCAGATTTAGATTGGACATTAGGAAGAACTTCTTCACAGTTAGAGTGGCCAAAGTCTGGAATGGGCTCCCAAGGGAGGTGGTGCTCTCCCCTACCCCAGTGGTCTTCAAGAGGAGGTTAGATATGCATCTAGCTAGGGTCATCTAGACCCAGCACTCTTCCCTGCCTATGCAGGGGGTCGGACTCAATGATCTATTGAGGTCCCTTCCGCCCTAACATCTATGAATCTATGAAATCTCCTCCTCCCCCTTGCTGAAGATGTCCTTCCAGAATCCTGTACAGGCATCAGATCTACCAATGCCAGCTGCACGTCATGTGTGAGCTGGCCATTACAGACAGAAGTTTTCAACAAGTCCATCGGTGGCAGCTAATTGTTTATGTCATTGTGCAACAGAAACCGTAATGATGTCAGGGTCACTCAAGTCATGCAAGGGGCTGACTACTGCTTGGATTTGCAGATAATTCAGTCAAAGCCAACCGAAAATTCAGCTGAAATACTGCATTGCTACAGATAAGTATAATAATAAAAACTGGCAAGGAATGAAAGATAGCTCCTGCATTCTAGCCAATCCTGTTAGAAATTGCTGATAAAATACTGGCTC
>NW_005842562.1:664436-677452 GCF_000455745.1 Alligator sinensis | reverse complement strand
TCTTGAACATGATGATCCTGTGATATCTAACGTGGCTTTCACTGTCATCAAATCTCTGAAATCTGGTGGACAGGCTCAGGGGTTCTGAAAAGTTTCTTACAGTTCTGCATCAGTTCCAAGAAGGACTGTGTCGCAGAGCACTGAGGTGCCCTGCTCCTAAGAAGGAAAAAAAGTGCTGGGGAAGGACCTCTAGCAGGGAGGGATGAGCCCAGCTGCGGGTTGCCAGGGCAACCAGAGGAGGTCATCTGACCAGAAGGGGCAGGGCCTGGCTCCCATATAAAGCCCAGGGGCTGAGGCCAGGCTGGCAGTTCCCTGCCAGCAGCCAGAGAGGAAGGAGCTCTCCCTGAGCAAAGGTGCAAGGAGAAGCCTGACCGCAGGTACAGCCCAAGCCGGGTAAAGGGTGGCGCAGCCCTGGGATGTTTGAGCAACGTGGTTTTAGCCGGGCAGCTTTAAGTTCTGTTATAGCCAAGGGGGCTTGTGTTTGTGTTGCTGTTTAAAACCGGTGGTTTGGGTGAGGCTATTAGGGGTTGGAGAAGGCCTCATAGGGGACCCACAGCAGTGTGGGAACCCCAGCACCAGCAAGGGTGCAGCATTCAGGGGGCACAGACCCCAGCCCCAGAGAGGGGCAGTTGAGAAGCCCCAGAGAAGGGGGTGTTGACGAGAAGCCTCAGTGTGGGTATGGTGAGCCCCAAAGAGAGGGCAGTGTTTGGGAAGCCCCGTAGGAGTGGGTGCCATTGTGGAAGAGCCCCGAGGAGGGGGCGGCGTTGCTGAGGAAGGCCCCGAGGAGGGGGCGGCGTTGCTGAGGAAGGCCCCGAGGAGGGGGCGGCGTTGCTGAGAAGCGCCAGAGAGAGGATGCAGAGAGAGACAGGGCCGCGGAGAGCCCGAGCACCAGAAAGGGTGTAGACCTAGACCTGACAAAGTCTATTCCAGCTGCGAGGCTTGGGGCGTGGTAAGGGGGTGGTTGGAGCCACACATAGCCCATAAGCCTAGGGTGCCCCTGAAGCACCCATTGCAGAGTGGGACCCACGGGGCAGAGACTACAGCAACCCGTGTCCAAGAGGACGTAAGGCAGCCTCCCATACATTTAATCTCCATCAAAGACGTGGCAGGCAAGAAGTGAGGGTGCTATTTGGGCCAACTTGGCACAGGAAGGGGGCCTTGAGGAGATCACGGCCCTCCTGCAGGACCCCGCCATGACAGACTGCATAGCAGTGCAAGGACTGTCCCTGGTCTAACTGAAACTCTTCCTGTCATTAATGAAATGAAACAAGGTTGTATTCTTGGAATCAGAATCAATTTTGTTCACGCTGCTATATGCAACACTTGAAGAAGGCAACTAGCAACATTCCAGTTATTAAGATTCTGCACCTCTGAAATGTTGTTCAGTTGCACATGACTGCAAGAAAGATTAAGTCACTACTCAACTGCTCCATGAGTTGCTCTATCTAGATGACTGTGCATTCAGGTTTTGGGCTCAAGGTTATATTTTAATGAAGACTGAAGTCATGCAATACTTGGTAAAAGTTACATGCTGTCCACATGGTATATTGATGGATAGTGGCTTCCTATAATTCATGAGTTCCACTACCTGGATAGTATGCTGAAAAATCAACTTGGTATCAATGAGAAAGTTGCTTCTCCATTATGAAAAAGTGAGCACTTGGCAAGTTGACCAAAGCAGTTCTGGAGGCAACCAGAAAGAAACTCTAAACAAGATTACGCTTAGTAAGGCTATACTATTTTGTTTCATAGGTGAGAAATCTGGACATTATACAAGGCAACTTTGGCAATAGCTGGAGAGAGTTAACTAATGTTTCTTGCATTCCTTCCTGAGGACCAGACGGCTTGACCAAGTACCCAGTGTTGAGATGCCGCAGTGAACCAGTTGGCACAGCACTGAAACCTTGATAACAATGGCCTAGTTCCTCTGAGTGTGCCATGCTATACACATGGGCAATAACTGCATACCTAAGCAGCTGTGGTATGGCTAGTTGGAGTGTGGTCAGCAAAAGCAAGGCTGGCTGAAAAAGCATTCTGCACCCCTACTAGATTTCCATCTTGTTCAAAGCAGTATAACAGCCGACTTCTGGGAACTACGGCTGCAGATACAGTGATGGCATGTGAAGTTCAAAGAAGGTGTTGACCTTTTCAAGCAGCAAAACAGTGCTGATCTGCAGGAAAAGCATGTCAGGCTTAAGAAGCAACAGCAGCAAAAGTTACAGATCACATATTATCACAGGCTTTGTGGGCAGCATTGGAGGAAAGTAGTTAAAGTTTTTTTGTCAGAAACTAGCCTAGTAAATTATATGGCACGCTGGCACTACTAGGAATTCTCCCAAGGATATTCCTCAGGCTAAAAAGGGTAAATTGCTTGGCTTTAAACATGCTTAGCTGGATCATCCCACCCATAATGGAAACAGGCTTTTGAGGAAGTATCCAGTTCTGCACCTGCCTATAACCGTAAGGATGCTGCTGCTATACACCACCAGACAAGAGGGCAGACAAGTGTCTCTAAATGCATTTGGTGAATACACCTTTTGCCTCCTCCTGACACTTACAACAGCACCATACTAACTACAGTAATCCTAACAAAGTGAGGCAGGAGCGCTATGTTGGCTTGAGAGGCAGAAGCAGCAGCCACTGACTGTAAGAAACCTGGACTCAGGGGTAGGTAAGAATGAAAGGAGAAGTGAAGATGGAGAAAGAGGAATGGAAAAGAAAAAAAAGAGGTTAGAACTTTAAAAGAAGAAATGGGAACATGGCAGATGGAGACTGACAGCATTTTGTGATATAGTGGGTATAGAAGTACTTTATTGCGACTCCCAACTCTACTCCACTGTAATGGACTAGAGCACAGGTAGGTCCATCCCGTTAGCAAGGGTTGAGCTCCAGAGCCATCCAGAACCAGGAAACAAGTCAAACAGCCAAAATCGGGTACCAGGAAACAAGCTAAAGATCAGAAGCCAAAAAATCAAGACCAGGAGGTCAGACTGGATACAAGGCTGGAAAGGGCTTAAATATTGACCAGCTAGGTGCTGACCTTTAATACCTGGGTTGCTATTTTCAGTTGCTAGCTACTAGTTCCACAGAATGACCAATTACTCCAAACACAGCTGCAAAGACTACTTTCTTCCGGTAACAGTTTCATAGTTGGTAGGGTCGGAAGGGACCTGAGCAAATCATCAAGTCCAACCCCCTGCCATGGCAGGAAAGAGTACTGGGGTCAAACGATCCCAGCTAGGTAATTATCTAGCCTCCTTTTAAAGACCCCCAGGGTAGGAGCAAGCACCACTGCCCTTGGAAGTTGGTTCCAGATCCTAGCCGCCCTGACTGTGAAGTAGTGCTTCCTGATGTCCAGGCTGAACCTACTCTCAATCAACTTATGGCCGTTATTCCTAGTTACTCCGGGTAGTGCTCGGGGGAACAGGGTCTCTCCCATTCCCCGCTGGTCCCCCTGGTAAGTTTATAGACGGCCACCAGATCCCCTCTCAGCCTTCTCTTGTGGAGGCTGAACAAGTTCAGGTCCCGTAGCCTCTCCTCGTAGGGCCTGCCCTGCTGCCCCCTGATCGTGCAAATAGCCCTCCTCTGGACCCTCTCAATGCTGGCCACATCCCTCCTGAAGTGTAGTGTCCAGAACTAGATGCAGTAATTTTGAACTGGTTCTAGTTGGGGCAGATTTTCGCCCAGATTGTTTGTTAGCCCTGTGATCCTGACATCCAGAAAAGATTGCATTGTGATAAAATAGTCAGCTATAAAATCATTTACAATATCACTATTAAGTGGTCAATACCCAAATTCAGCTTTCACTCTACTCATTTAAAAATGTTTCCTGGAATTGGAGCTGGAGTCTGGAACAGTGGACACCTCTCACTGCTTTGGATCAAATGTGCCCCCGGTATAATTCAACTAAAATTAGTAGCAGGGATGAATATACCTTGCTACTATGGTCTCTCCCAGCTCAATGCATCAGTACAGCACCAGGTGAAAAGAAGGTTTTATGTCAGCACCAATGTAAGGGCAAGATTTGTTTTTAAAGAAAGCAAAAATGAAACTACAGGAACCAATAAATGCTGGGACAAAGACGTACAAAACATAGCCTTAGTTTAGGAGTGGGCAAAATACAGCTCATGGGTCAGATCTGGCCTACCAAGTTGTTTTGTCCGTCCCATGGCAAGTCCCTGAGCCCTGCCCATCCCAAGTGCAAGGGGCAACGCAGGCCATGGCACATGCAGCCTGTCCTGCTGCCCCTGGGCACACAGCAGGGCTGAGGCAGGGCAGCAGTCCCTGCAACAGCAGCTCCTTCGAGCTGCTGACACTAGTGATACCACCAGTGCCGGACCCAGCCCTGCTGCCCAGGCACCCTGGCCCATCTGCCCGCACCCACCACCAGGTGCACCAGATATAGTGGGCAAGCAGGTAGGGTCTCCATGGAGACCAGACAAGGACCCGTGCGGGCAGGGTGCACTCAGCTGGGAGCACGGATGGAGCCATAAGCGGGCAGGGACCAGCATATAGGCTTGGGACGGACAGGCCTGGCTGGGGCTCAGGCTGAGATCACAGGGCGGTGACAGTGCCAGGCTGTGCAGGGAATGCATCGTGGCTCTGCCCTGGCCCCAGCCTTGGCCCCGCGATCCTGGCCCCAGCCACCCATCACACTCCTGTACACCGCTCCCCACCGGCCCATGGTCCTATCCCATGTGCCCGCTTGAGCGCACCCTGCCTGTGTGGGTCCTGGGCTGGTCTCCATGGATACCCCACCTACCTGCTCCATCCGGCACCCCTGGACCACTTAGAGAGTTTTGGTGAGCTGTTGTGGGCTGAGGTGTGATGGGGTGCTGACCCGGCCCACAATAGCTCACCAAACCTCCCTAAGTGGCCCTCCAGCCCAAATAATTGCCCTCTCCACCTTAGCTGCTCCTCTTGGAGCAATAGAGCTGAAGCAGTAAGAGTGAAGAAAACCAAAATATCCAACAATGACAGATCACCAGCTCTACCCAGTACATCAAAATGGAGCCCAGGCCTATACTGGAAAGGAACCAAAGGGATATGGGAGGTTTACAGAGCACAATAAAGGAACTTGACTTGTCTGCAGTTAATTACTCTCAGTTGCTAAATAAAATATGGACACTTTTGATATCCAGAGTTAGTTCAAAACCACGCCAAATCAGAAATGACTGAAAATTCTCCCCAGTGAGTTAGTAATTCAGTGACTTAGAAGTCCAGTTCCAAATAAACAGGTATTTAAGGTACAGAAACCATTACCACCACACCTGAGAGTCTAGTTGGCCATGTTATTGCACAGGAGCCCACAACCAAATAAGCACTAAGGGCACGTGCCAGAGCCTTCTGCCTCCTGGACTGAAACATGTGGACAGAGCAACCTGCCCCAGCCTCATCCTTTTTTGTGGATAACACGTTCTCCTCTATGTATATTAATCCAGCATGAGTGTTTTAATGCCTTTAAAATAAAATTATCAGAACTTTACATTTTAGAGGTTTTAAAAACCGGTATGATTTAGTTAATACAAACAGAGACAATTTTAACTTGATTTTTTACTCTTTCTCTGCAGCACACTATTGCTGTTTTTATTTCTATTTCTATTATTATATCTGATATTACTACTTGCCTTGAAGAATGGAAACAAGACTCATCTCTCCTGGGGTTTCTAGAAAAAGCTTTTAAAATAAATAATAAATAGCACTGTTCCCGAACCAATCAATGATGAAGGAAAAAAGATATATGAAAGTACAGTACTTAAGTTGTGTATTTGCTATGAATTATTGAAACTGAAGAGAAAGCTGGTAAAATATTCAAATTGCATGTTCTCCAGTAATTTGCCTGCACTTATCTTTGACCATTTGCTGCAGCAAAGGTCAAAAATTCCAGTCACAACGCCATAGACTGTAGTGAAGAATTATACAAGCTGCCATGTTTCATTGTTATCATATACACGTAAAAATAAATAAATAAATATAAACTAATCTTTATTCAAATCTTGCATCTGATTCAAATTTACCAATCATTACCATTAATTGACTGAAATTTGAATTAAAAAGTAACAGCTGCATCCTGTTTCCATAGTCTTTAGGGTGGGGGAAGGGGATGCAGAGGGATGATGGCAGATTTGCAAATAATAACATTTATATTCACTCAGTTATTTTTAAAACATCAGAAGGAATTGGTCAAAACCATCACATGGGATAATGTGCAAGCTCTATAAACCTTGTATTATATTTACAAGACTGCATATTATTTGAGCACGAATCTAACATCAGCCAACACACATTGCATTGTCACATATTCAGATCAGTATATTAGTGGTGACAGGAATGCATTTTCTTTTGGAAGGAATAATTACTGGGTTATATGTGGTGAATGTCTCAAATAGACCATATAACAGAAAGAATTCAGCACTGATAATAAACTGCTGGAGATGGTTTAGTAATCTATGCAGTACTTTGAAATCTAGTCTATCTGAAACTAACTCTGAATCCCAGCAGAACTGTCTCAGCCCTTCATCTTTCCAAGAAAGATAAATGGGAGCCCACGCCATTTACTACACAGGTGTCTTTCAAAGAGAGCATTAAAAATTGGTGGCCTGCCTGTCTTGAATGGATACTTTCTTGCACTTTCTGTGAAAGCTGAATGTTGTCTAAGTGGACCTGCCCAAAGTTTTCGCCCAGTCAGTACAGGCCCTCAAGCCCCTGAGATAGCTATATTCCAGGAGTGCATGAAGCAATTCCTAAATGTGTTGCAATTCTGCTAACAGTTATTTCAAAGCATAGTTCTTATTACCATAAAATGATCCCTCTGAATCACTAGAATTATCCACAGTAGTGCATCGGAAAACAGGAATTGTCCACCAGATCAGACTGGTGGCATCCGTATTTATTGCATCTTGGGTAGAGCCAGAAGGCAGAAGTAACAATTACTGCTGAACGCAATGCAAGGGACCTGTTTGTGAACAAGTCTGGAATAATTTGTTCATAATGGTAACTCATTTCTAGCTCCAGACAGCGGTGCCCTGAAACATATCATTTTAAAAATATTGAATATCTACAAATCATCATCCTGTCAAATGTCTAATCTTTTGCAACTTCTAGCAACTATTTTGCAGGTATATCTCAGTGATATCCAGTGGGGATGAGAACCATATTAACTATATGCTGTGTAAAACGTATTGCCTTAATTAGTTTTACATTTCTTGCTTTAACATTTTTTGAATAGCATCAGTATTCCTGTATTATGGGAAAAGAAGCACCTGGCTTACATTCTCCAAAATGAATTTTTAAAATGTTTTTATGCCTCTGGCATGCTGCTAATTTATCTTCTTCCTAACTAAATAGTCCCAACTTTTCAATCTCTCCCTATCTCACTATGCAGAAGTTTTCCATGCCTCTTGTGTCGCTCATCCTCCATATCTAAACACCCCGCTCTTTATGGTGCATCTTTTTTGAGATAGGCAGGGTTCGAATTACACTCGGACGCTTGCAGGGGATCTGCAGCGGTCGCAGCCGGAAGGAGCCGCTGCCACCTAAGCTGCTGAGAAAGGCATGGGGTGGGCCGGGGGCTCTCATCTCTTATTGGCCCTCCCAAAACCCTCCCCCCCATATTTTGAACCCTGGAGATAGGGTGACTTGTAACAAAAACACGATTTAAGGGAACTTACTAATTTATATAATGGCATTATGGTATTTTTTAGCATTATTTTTATTTATTTATTTATTTTTATTTACCCCAAATATAAGAATGGATTAGGAGTGAACTGCTGTGACTAGAGTTCACGTACACAGAGTAACTTAACCAGCTGGCTACAGTACTGCTAACAGTCTGTAGCACAGCGAGTCTCAACCAGGGTGCCATGAGATCCTTTTAAGGGTGATCCTTGATATTAGTACTGCTCAGTGTGCAAACACCGACACGATTCACAAAATAAACCCAGAGCTTTCAAATAAAAAGCCACAGTGTGAAAAATATTCTAACTTGTGGTCTTTCCTAATTCTTTGTAGCAGAAAATTTGATTTATTATTTTTTTCTTGGTCCAGAAACAAGTGAAAGCTGAGAGCTGACATTTTCTGAGGGGCACCTTGAGTTTAAAAAGCTTGAGAACCGGCGCTGTAGCAATATATAACTCAATGCAACCTACAAAGCCCACCCAAGAAATTGCACAAATAGTCAAGTGGGACATTGGTCCTGATATCCGGGCCTGTTAGTTTCATGCTAGCTCAATCATGTCTATCTGAGCTACAGGCTCTACAATGACCACAATGTAGACATACCACCCTTTTTTCACTAATTTTTCTCCCCACACTGCACAAAGAGTAAGGCTTTCACTGAACCTAAGCAATAGGTTTAGTAATGTTTCAAAATCAGGCCATGAAGCGCTATGTGATTCTTCAGACTGAAAGGCATGACTATAAACATAGATTATAAAGAAAATCATGAAACAGTATTACCCATTTTCCATTTTGCACCCCTAAAGTTACAGATCACTCATATTTGCACCATGAGAATCCCAGGGAGTACGGTGACGGGGATATCACATTTACCATTGAACTTGCCTGGACGGTAGAATCGACAAAGTTATTCAAGCAGCTACTTCTTTCAGGAAAAAAACTCTTGAAGTTAAGGAGGGAAAATAGTATTTTCCTTTCTATCAGTATCAACTAAGCTTAGTGGCTATATTAACAGGCACTTTAGAAACACCAAAGGAAGTATATCCCACGAAATAAAAAAGAATCTAAAATCTGTTATTGGATGCTGAAAAGTAGTAATAAATTACCTACTTATCTCAGCTAGTTTTTCTAAATACATACTGTGGGTCATTTTTCACAGCTGAATATAATTGTTACAAAATATTGTCCTAAAATAGACCAGGCTTTCAGAAACTTGCATTTCAGTTCATGCCACAGTGCATTGAGGATACATTGAAATGTAGTGAGGCATGGTATATTCTCCAAGTATTCTTCAGGCAGCATAATAAATATTAAAAATCAGCTGCCCAAAAGCAAAGCAGACAGCAGAGTGATAACCAATATCATTTACAGATACATCACTGTGTTTTCTAACTCCACATATTAATCTTTAAAAAAATTGGGAGTAATATATTTGCTGCTTTACATCTCTATATAGCATAAGCCCCTGCTGAAAAATAACAAAACCATCATATATTTAAGCATATTTTTGATTCAAGGACACCCTGAAAGCAATATCATGCAGCATAAGGCAGTCTTCAGACTCTTCTAAAATGGCATCTTAATTTGTGTGTGTAATGCATTACAGTTAAGTGCATGTTGCAGTGTTGGGAAGCACATCAATATGCATGAAAAGCGCATCTGGAAGTTAATGAAAGGATAACTTCGCTCATTAGTGTGTGCATGCATGTTTTCATTTGCTCATTGCCAGTGCTTTAAAACAAGATCTTTAATTAGAAAAATTTGGGATGGTCCACCTGATAACAAAAGGGGGGGAAAAAAAACAACCCATCTGGAACAAAAGCTGACAGAAACTACATGCATAGCCATTACAGAGCTTAATATTTTAAGTGGTGCTGCTAGACACCTGTAAAACGTAGGGACAACAGGATGTATTTGGGAGCGGAGGATTCATAACTTATTGGACTTTGCAAAGGCCTGGCTTGCAAGAATTCCTGCATTCCAGTTGTGGAGCCAAAAGTAACTTGCTGTGTGACTTCGGGCAAATCCAGTTTCTCTATCTGTAAAATGGGTGAGGGGTCTTGTGAGGATTTAGTACCAGGCTGTAAAGCACTTTGCAAATATAATTTTCATTCCATCCAGGAAGAGCACACACCAACTGCTGCAGCTTCCTGAGCCTGACGAAGGGTTTTTGAACCCGAAAGCTTGCTTAATAACTATTCTCCAACCATTTGGGTTGGTCTAATAAAAGATATCAAATTCACCCAAGGAACCTTGTTTGCAAATATAAAGCATTGAATATAAAAATGCCAGTTTTAGCATTATGCAAACCTTATCTTAATCATTATGCTCGTGGGTCTGACAAATGGAGGGAAGGGAAATTCAAAGTTAGATTTGGCTTACAGGATTCTCCCTAGTTTTCTTTTTGATGAGTAACATCTGCATTAAATACAGTAAGGGTGCCCTAAAGAAAAGCAAGCAATTTTAACATGGTTGCCTGCTGTAATAACCTTTTTTATTATTATTAATACCAGCTTTGAGGAGAGATTAAATAAGAGCCACATTTTTGATTTTCTTACATTACAAGCACATAACTAAAATCACCACTTAGGATTTCCAGTATGAGGCAGTTTGTGTCTGACAAAGATAAGATAAAAAAAAGAGCTATGCATATATTTCTGCTCAATTCTCATTTTTCTCTAAACAACAAATGTAGAAATTTCTCCCTAACTTCCTCTCATGACTGATACTGCCTATTCTTCATCATGTAGCTCCCTCTGCCCTTCCCCCACGCCTTTGGAGCTGTATTTACAGTGCACATTGATTGCGTCTCTGCAGATATAACAGTTCTTTCGCGTGTGCTGCTTATAATTATAGCAATGTGTGTCACTCCGTAATAAGACATCCAATTATTTTTGGCCTTGTGGACTGTAACCCTTTCAACTTGCAATGCCAAAAACTGGGAACTTAAATCCTAAATAAATGAGTCTGTATTTGAACTTTTCCTTCTAACACAGATTCTAACTGGCCACTTCAAACTGCAGTACTTTAACTGCAAGGAACTGCTGCCAGGCTAACATCATCAGTCCCTAAGCAATAACATCTGTTTTAACACTACATACATTTTGACCCTTATATTTCCTAACACACATTACCTATACAAAACAAAGCAAGACAAAGTTGTGCCAGAGTTTGAAAAATAAATGGGGGGGGGGGGGGGGGGGGGGAGGAGAGAAATGAACAATGACGTAATAGAACTGACAGGAGAGCATTTTAAAAGCGATAGGAACAATCGTTAATCTTTTATCTATAGATTTCCTCTAGGAGATTCTTCCTGATAGGCAAATACCTCTGCACTTTTCCTGCTAAAATCTCCCAAAAAATAACAAGAATTAACTGAAGCTTACCTGTACTGGAATGTCATATTTGTAATTTTTATCTTTATTTCCTCTCCGTGGCGAATTTCTCCAGTCATTTCAAAGAGTTTGTTAGCCATTTTCTCATAAACTTTGGCATTCCTTTTAGTTTGTTTCAGTTCATCAAAAAATTCTTCCCAAACCAGCATTAAACCTCTCATTTCTGCATCAGTCCAGTTTCTGGCCCTTCTGTGTTTCTCAGTCTGAGAAGAAACAATGTAACTGGGAATTTCTGCTGCAGCCATTGCTGACTGACCTAAAAGGGTTTTAAAAGAGGACACTTAATATAGATTGAGTTTTTAGTTTAGGTTTTTGTAGTGCAAGACATGCATATGTGGATAAAGAATTTGAATGACAACAGAACATATGAAACCTTTTTGCAACAGCTTGAAGCTTGAGTGCACAAAATGGGGCCTACATCTGACAGGCAGGAATTTAGTTAAAAGCTTTTAAACAGAGAAACGTCATTTTGATGTCACGTTTCCATAGCAACAGAGCAACTGCATAAGCTACAACAACAAAAACCTTTTAACTGAAAGCCAAAGAATCAGGACAAAGTTGACAGGCCATCAATATTAAAGCTTTTAAACACTTTAGGTTTAACAAAAAAAGATCTATGCAGCCTTTGAGAAGCTACTTTTAAGTTTCTACTTCTTTTTAGCTTTCCCTTACCTTTTAGGCAGACAATCTGCTAGCAGGGGGTCATGGTCGCCTGAACGAGCTTTTAAGTTGCGCCTTGACAGACTCTCTAGGAGGTTGCAAAGACTGAAGCCATGTACACAAAAAAAAAAAAAAGCTTTTTACAAAGATTTTCTGTAAAAAGCCTCACACACCTTTATGAAACCTATCTGTATCTACAATATAATACATGTAGAAGCAGACCGTCTCGTTAAAAGGTGTCTGCATCGGTTTTCAGGTATACACACAAACAAACAGCATTTAAGTGAGAGAGAGATATTAATTTTTTTTAATCTGAAGCCATTTTTTCCCTGAGATGTTTTGCTGCTGATAAACGTATACTGCAGTCCTGTCAGTATGAATTTGCCTTTTGTAGGTATGCATTACTGTGTGTGTATTTTGTATTCCTAGTAATTTAGATGCTATTTATGCTATTTTATGCAGCCTGCGTTCTGCCTTAAGACTGCAGCAGAGACATTTCACCTGCTTTATGGAAGACCTAAAAGGACTATTCAATGAATTTTTTTTAAAAGGCTGCAAGATGCTTAGAACTGTGAATAAATTGCTCTGTTGTAAAGTAAGCATTTCGTGGTAAAGGGCTAGATTCTGCCCAAAGTTACACCAGTGAAACATCAGTGATTCATCCTATTAAAATGTACACCAAATTAAAGGCCAAATTCTGCCCTTACTTCCACCCATAAAACTTCATAATATCTTTCATTAAACATAGCAAGATGCAAAGGATTTAGTAATTCAAGCAACGTGATAAGCTAATACAGAAGATGTTAATTCTCTACATCCCAAGTAAAGCTGCCTCTTGCATGAAAAACACACCATTGCTTATTTTCAGTCTCAGCGTATAGCAGAAATAACGACCTCACTGCAGGGCATTTCCTGGAGATTAATGACAGGCGGGGGTTAATGGCTTGAGGCTCCCCCAGCCAGTCGTTAATCCCCAGGAAATGTTCTGTGCTTCAATCCTTAATGCTTAAGTATCCTATAAATTGTAAGTCTTCTCATAACCACATCCTTGATCTTAACAACAGTTAAAAAAATGCACAGATTGGGTTGCATCCTGGAGAGTGAGAACACATAATGGTCCTAAAAGGCATGTTAAATAAAATTTGTAACCTCACTGTCTTTCCTCCATTTTAATTCATTACAAATTGCACCAAAAATACACTATAGAATAAATGAAGGGGGGGAAATCAAAATTGCTCCACCTCAGTATTTCTAGTGACCCACCCCTGACATTTTTCTATGTGG
>NW_005842562.1:663726-664405 GCF_000455745.1 Alligator sinensis | reverse complement strand
CTGCTGACTCCCTTGCTTCTTTAGACAAAACTTCACATCCAAGTAACATTGTGGCATTCTTTTTAAACTGCTAGCACTGCAGCCTAAGAACTCTTCTAAAAATTGTAAATAGCACCATATGTTGTCATGATGATCCTTGTATGGCTTGTCTCTTGGGCACCCAGCTGGGAGACATCACATGATCAATAGACAGATGGTGGTCAGCAGAGGATCAACTAGCAACAGGTTAATTTTATTAATTTATTTCTGCATATATTTTTAAACACCCCATCACATTACCTTGGGTTGCACACAACTATGCTAATTAAAAACAATTCCAAATTCAGCTAAATAGTTTTAAGGCTAGTGGCAAAGGACAAGGATAATACATTTAAGAAAATAAGATGATCACTTAGGAAAAAGGTCTCTAAGCTATTGCTAAAATTAACGAGTTTCTAATTTAGGACCAAATAATGATCGTGCGTTTATATAGAAGCCTGTATCCAAATAGCACCTAAACTACACTTCAACAGTTTATTAATCAGTGTGGGCATTATTCTGCCCTGTCATTTATCCACAAAGACTCCGAAAATATTTAATACTTATTGTAATGAAAAACATATTAAATGCTTCATATAAAAAAAAATCTCAAAGATATAGTCTTCTGCTGCTTTGTAGAACCAATCTAGTTTTAGATAGG
>NW_005842562.1:651722-663716 GCF_000455745.1 Alligator sinensis | reverse complement strand
GGGAAAGGATGGAATGGTAGGCAACAAGGACAAGTTCTTCATGTGACTGTCCACATATATTCTATTTCTGGTGCTCATACACCGTTTTGCATACAATCAAATTATTTTGTACAACAGTGTCTGTAGGACCTGTGTTTATGTCATACCTCAATTCTTCTTACTACCCATGCGAGCCAGGATGAATCCCTGCAGCATCTGCTTTTCTGTGCACTGCTAAATTCTACTTCTCTTTTAGTTACTAGGGGGTTTATTAGCAGAATTACTAGTCTAGCATAGTTCCAATAATTTAGTTTAACATCTGTTCTTAAAAAATTCCCTCCATCATACCAGAACTGTTCAATTATGAAGGAATCCAAGTCTCCAGGATTCAAAATCTGTCCCTCTTCTGAGGCCACCATTTGTATTAATGAGACGTAAGTACCCCTTCTCCATTGGTGAAGCACACATTCCAAGTAAGTGCTCACTCATTTTGTATTTGTTTGTTTTGGTAATAGGTTAAAAAAAAAAAAGTAAGGAAACCCTATGTCAGTCTTTTCCTCCTGAAACTCTCCATATGGTCTTTAAACCACAGAGGGATAAATACCCAGTCTATACATCTCTCCCAGTGTTTTAGTAATATGTGCATCTACTCCAGAATATAGCACTTGCTCTTTCTTAAAATAGTTACATTCAATCATCGCTGAGTTAAGAACAGCAACTAAGACTACAACAGTCTAATCATCACAGGAAAGGGTGTTCTCAAGGTGACTGCAGACATGTCTCCTTCCCAAAGACATGCAAAAATCAAAGCATAAATTCCATTATATATCTGCTCCCAGTCATACTTCTCAACCAAGAGCTACCTGATGGGCCAGTGAGTTGCATCAGATAACTCTGCACTGATTCGTCACCAGGGCTAGAAACAGACATTCAAAAAGCTGGAGCCTGAATTGATTCAATCTTTGCAGATTAGTCTAACCTGCCTAGAGCTGGGAGGCGCTAGAATGTGCCCTCAGCTTCAGGGAAGCTGTGCTGGGAGCTGGGGGTGGCCAACCTGGGCAGTAGTCTTGGTTGAACTGGCCAGGAAGGGGTTTAATGCCCCACTCCCTGTCCCACCGGCAGGGACCCAAGCCAGGTCTGCCAAGCGCTCTGCCCTTGCTGCTGCAGTGGCAGGGCTGGGCATGGCCAGACACCAGCCAGCATGGCCCCTGAGGCAGAGGTAGCGGGGAGAGGGGTTATTCCCCTCTTCACCCCGTCAGGGCCACAGCTGGGTCTGCCTGCCCCAACTGCCACCACCACCACTCCCTCCCTGCTTGGGGCAAGCGGTGGAATAAACCCCCTACTGCCCCCTCCACTGGATGCCAGAGGGAGAGGGAATAACCCCCCTCCCTAGCCCCCCAAGGGGCCCTCCTGCCCAGCATCTTGCTGTACCCACCCTTGTGCTGCTGCACGCTGTCCGCCGCAGCTCTGCCCACCCTGCAGTGTGCACCCCCACCAAGAAGGGGCTTGTTCTCCCTGACCCCATGACAGGGGCTGCTGCCCCCATCAAGAGCCCTCCCCCCTCACTGCTGCAGCAGGGGGAAAAGGACACAGCCAGATGCTGGCCAGCTGGGCCCCTTAGGGAGTGGGGGTGGGGGGCCATGCTGGCTGGCCTCTGGCCATGCCCAGCCCTGCCACTACAGCAGTGAGGGGGGAGCATCCAGCAGACCTGGCTTGGGTCCCTGCCAGTGGGACAGGGAAGGGGGAATTAAACCCCTTCCAAGACAGTTCAGCCAAGGCTACTGCCGGGGCTGGCCATACCCCACCGCTGGAGCAGCCAGCATGGAGAAGTGCAGGTCCATGCTGGTGGGAGAGGGGAGGGAGTAGGAGAATAAACTTCTTCCCTGCTCCCTTCCGGGGCCAGTGTCTGGCCAGACCCCTGCCCCTGTGTGTCCCTGCCTGCCCCTGCTCCAACTGGAGAGCAGAGGGGAGAGGCTAGCCCAGCTCTGCTGAAGCAGAAAGCCCAGCCCAGAGAGCATGCCGGGATGCAGGGGGACTCTGGTTTAACTTAAACCAGGAAAGGGTCTGGGACAGACATTGCATAATTTTGAGCTCAATCAGTTTAGACTGATTGCCTTTTATTAGTAAATGTTTAGGATTGTGAATCCAAAAAAGCTGACAAAGCCGATAGGGAAATACATAGCGCCCGAGCGAGGGACTAACAATTACTATATTCAACCAGGTTCATCTCAAACTGGTTTCAGCCATTTTGAAACTGATTTAGCTGCACTGAACTTCTGTTCTGTTACAAGTTTAAAGCAGTTTCTGTTCACTTAAACCAGTTTATGTGTAATGTCTGTCTCTAGCCCAAACCAACATGTTACCCCCTCTCTGAAATGCATACCTGTGCTCTTGCAACTACAGACTCAGTACCAGTGCAAGAGATTTCAGAGAATCTGACAGGGTCCCTCAGCAAGAATGCTCTTACTACAAATAGTTTGCTCTGGGCATGTTTAAACAGCCTTTGAACTATGGTCGGCAGGTCAAAAGACAACGTGCAGGGCTTTTCATCACTGCAGTGACTCAGTCCATTGAACATCACTTGGTCTGATGACTCCTGAAGGAAGTCTGCACCATAGAAGACCTAGCCATGCCAATACATTTGACCATATTACATGCCTAACACTGGAGAAATCTATAATTATGGTGGCAGGACATGAAAAGACTCTGTTCTGTATATCATCTGTCTACAAGACCACCTTTTTAGAAGCCGTAAAAATCAGCTCAAATAGCAAAGATTCATGCCCCCTCTCATTCACAATAGACTCCATCCGTAAAATTTTGCCTAAGGCTGTTTGGGTATTTGTACACATGCATGTGCCACTGTACACACTTGCTGAGAAAATGGTGGTGGCACACTTTTCGATAAAAACACATCAAAGGTGTTTTAGTTCAAAAGCTCACCACCGCTGTTTTCTGTGCACTGATGGACATTTCACAGTTTATACAAATGTCTGCGATGCAGTGCCAGGCACATCAGCTTGCATGCTCCGCAGACTCCTTTAATCGAGTCTGCTCTGACACGATGGATTTCCAGCACATCGGAGCAGACAAAGGTACGTGTATAAATGCCCTTTGTGACTTTCAAGTGAACCAAGTGATCCACCTTCTAGTTTAACGGAAGCGTCACTCTAGCCCAGAGGAAGTTAAACATCACAACCTAGACACTGGCAAGACTCTAGTCTACTATTTGAACAAAATAAAGCCATTAAAAAAATGGTGTCAGACAGTTTCTAACCACTACAGACAGGGTTAAAAGTCATCCTATAGCCATCCAAACACTGTGTATAGTAGAAACTCCTATAAAATATCTCATATGCACTTCTACAAATTAGACTCCATTCTATTAGAGATCAGGCAGGTTCTGGAGCCTCTCTTGGGAACTTTTCCATTTCTAAAATATGGAGGATCTCTATCAGGAATTCAGTCTACAAATGCAACCAGAATTATTCCTTACCTGAAGCATCATTAAGATGCAGTGCCTGCTTTAACAAAGCTGTCTTGCAACCACTATTGAAGTGGACACTGAACACACATCCAGATGATAAGGTCATTGCTTGCTAACCAGCCAGATGAGTAAATATGTGGACAATGACTCAGAGATAGAACTGGGATTCTCAAAAATACGTTACATGTACCTATTCCACAATCTGTCCTCCTTCGTGGATGCTCCAGAGTTCTAGTACCTTGATTCGCTATTGTGAATAAACTAAAGGATGATTTAGCCCACATATTCCTTTATACCCTTGAATGAGTTGGCAAGAAAAATGTACCCAAGCCAGAGATGTGGGCCCCCAAAAATGCCATCGCTGTTCAAATTTAGTGTATTCCACATCAGAAGTGGTACACACACACCGTCCTTACATGTCCTAGAGATGACTGGTATCCTCCCCTTATACTATTAAGAATGATAAAGTTGCCACTTCTTAAAGGCTTCTTGCAGAAGTCTTTTCTTGGTGTTTACATGGTCTGAATGCTGTGCAGTGCAAGGATGGAAGATTTACTGCAGAGATGGAAGGCACATTCCCACTATTGCTAAAAACTGTAGAGAGGTAGGGTCACTTTTCTTGCCTTTTTAAAAGATGGCAGATTGCTGTCAATAAAGTGTCATTACATGGGAGGGTTGGAGACCTGCCAGACTTCTCAGGAAGACAGGAGCCTTGCAGGTCAGAGCTGCCATCAAGTAGTATCCTAAAGCGCACAGCCTGTGTCAGTCAGCTAGTCTCACTGACCAGGACAGTGGGAGAGGGGTGTTCAAGAAAAACTCAAGGTTGTGAACCCAAAGCTCCCAGGTCAAGACTGTAAGACTATATGCGGACCAGAAAACGCAACTTTTACATAACCCTAATAGCTTCTCAGGGATGAAAGCTGGTAGGCAAATAAATTATTGTTCCTAGACATATGGTAGCTACCCTACACAAAAAACAGAGACCCTTCATCAAAGGGTCTGCAATCTAAGCAACACAAGGAAAATAAAAGCAGCAGAAAGGGTACAAAGGGGGAAGGACAAGTGATGAATACAATTACTGAGCACACCATGGTTAAATCAGGTTCTGTCTAAATGTAAAATAAATAAGCAAATCTTCCAACAGAAGTAAGTCTTTGACAACACCTGGAATGAGACTAAATAATGCTAAAAGCTTGGCAGAAAAGTTGTTTTGCAAAGGATTTTGATATTTCAAAATTGAGTTTCATTGCAATTCAGAACGCAAACACAAGGTGTTGACATTCTCTGCAAAAGGGATTGCAGGCCCTTCAAAGGCTATTCTGGTGGAAACCTTAGGAGCCTCAGCCTGCCAAGAGCTGTGAGCATGGTTGCTTGGGAGCCATGACCCACAGGGGTTTTTCAGGCTACCAATCACGGCTGCCAAGTGGTTTCCTGAAGATCTGGCCAGGTAAACCTGGTAGAAACCACAAAGGTTTACAAACCCCAGGCATGGTTCTCCTGGGAATTTGTCAAAACCGAGCCATCCCTGCAAAAAGTTCTAGCTTTACTGAATCGGCAAGTTCTGACCAAAACAAAAAGTTTGTTAGAATTTTTCTGACCAACTCTAACAATGACCTTGTATTTAGTTTAAGATTGCAGCAAATGCCAATACAATGTTATTGCAACGTGCATTAATTTGCTTCATCATATATTATAAAAAACACAACAAACTAGGCAAAAAATCATCAAAAGATGTTCTTTCCTTAGTTCTGTAGTTATTAGAATTAAATGTATATCTTTTTCAGGTTCATAAAAAAACAAAATCTAGCCTTCTTGAACATCTTGACAGTGCATCCAGTGCTTTACTGGAAGTTATTTCCACACCTGAGTTCATGTTTTCACCTAGAGCTAAAAACAGGTCTGCAGGGCTATGAAATAGGAGCAAAATTACTGACAGCCACTAACAGACAGCAGAGTTGCAGAAGAAAGGTTAGCTTGATTAGTGGAGCATCCAGACCATTAAAAAAGGAGAGACCTTTGTGGAATACAGATTACAATGAGCCATAAGTCAATTGATTCCCTCACTGGTGCCTGAATAGAAATGCTGCTGCCACTGCTAAGCAGTTGATTTTATACTTTGGGTGGACCAGGAATCAAAGGGGTGGACTGCACCATTGCACCCCCACTAAATCTTCCTCAGCAGTCCAGGTCAGCATGGACATTTTTTTCAATGATAAAACTAGGAAAAGTCACAGAGGTAGATGCCAGAGTGAAGTGGAGAAATGGGGACCACCATCATTGTCTGGCAAGAGAGGACAAGAGAGACGCTAAATCAAATAGAGGGAAGGGAAACGTATACATATCCTTGAATATGCTAAATATAAGTAAATCACTGCTAGGAGATAGCATTCAGGAGTAAACATTTATACTGGCAATAATTAGATTCAAACTTCAAAATCCTTAGCCATGTACGGTTATAAACCTTTCACAACGTGCCTAATTGTGGTAGGAAGAAACTTTCCTTATGTTCTACAATTACCTGCATCAAAAGTGTCAGGCACTAGCAGTTGACAGACAGGATACTGGACTAGCTGAACCATATGTATTCCTTGGAAATTTAAGGATGCAATACACATAGAACAAAGGCTTCAGTTACAAAGGAGACACATCACACCTTCCTGTTTGAATTTTTATCTTAAAAGGATTAGAATAATCTTAGAGGTTTGCTTACTCTTAAAGTTGTTTGCAAGTTCTTACCACATGGAACAGTCATAGGATATGTGGATACCAGCTATGTTCTTTTTCTGAAAAGTAAGCAATAAATAAGATTACAATGAAAACTGGCCACTTCCCTAGCAATGGTTTCCAGATTTCTGATTTAGGAGAACTGACCTTGATCCTGCTTCCTTAGTGGTGTTAGTTATAAAGATTTACTGCTCATGTTTGTTCTCCTGGTATATTTTAAAATACTTGTAGTGCACATAAAACCATCCTTTTAATGTTAACACAAATATTTCTTCTTCAGAGTTAAATCTGACAAAGAATATAGATCAGTAAACAGATCATTATAGTTCGCCATAACATAAACCAGTTTAAAAAAAAAAAATTTTTTAAATCAATATTAGTCAAGATTGGTATTTAAGAAAGTATAAGATGTTAATGCTCAGCACTGCTTCTTTACATCACAGGAAAATGGAAGAACACCCCTGGCAGCATGGAAAGAGAGATAAAACCAGTGTATTTGCCATATACTTATAGTACCCTAGATGTTCAGGCCTATTAATCTCACCTCAACAAAAAAGTTAACACTGCCATTTTTGTAGTCCTTTGAGGAATGCCAGTGGGAATGAAAAAACTAATATAAAAATGTGTGAAGAAAATGCCATCCCCCCATCACTCAAACTGTATTAGGCAAAAAATGGAGTTTGGAACTTACACAAGTTTCCAGCCGAACCAGCTTCTACCCCATTTCAGTGGCAAGCATGAGAGCTGTGTTGAATAAATGGGTTCTAGTTTGCTTTTGTTCCAGAAGCAGAGTGCTTTTGGCCCTGGATCAGAAACAACCGGTCTCAGAAAAGCTACAGTGTAAGTTGCTGGCAGTTCCCTGCCAGAACCCCAGCCTTACTGCTCAAAGTTTGCTACTAGCTTGGCAGTCTGCTAAATCCACCTAGCAGCTGTTTGTATCCGCATGCTGTGTTCCTGATTCCCTGCCAAAACTCACTATGGAAGGACACCACAGGAAGGCTCACAGCTCCTTTCAAATACAGTGCGCCTCTTCAGCTGACAGGCATAGTCCATACGAAACCAACAATCACCTGAAAGTGGAAAAGGAAAGGGTTTTTTTTCACACAGGTCCTCTCTCAGTGGGGGACAGTACTGTGCTGCACCGTCCTGCAGTTAATTAGCCAGACGTTTCAAAAATAAGAAATCCAAATCGCCTACCAAAAGACCCTAGAAAAATGCACTGAAGCTTTTCCAGCTCTAGCTTTGCAGTTTTGCCCACAGGTTCCCAGAGCCCCAAAACACACCTACCTATTGGCTTTTCGTTTCAGCTCTCCAAAAAATGAAGGGAAAATTTGTACGGGGTGGGGGGAGAATCAAGATAATATATAAACTACAAGGTGCTTCCAATTTAGTTAATTAAGGATCTCAATGCCTAGATATAGGGTATTTGGCTCTTGCTAGCAAGACTGTTTTAGGAATCCAAGTTCTTTAAATTATTTGCAACCCATAACATTAATAAATAGAAAAATGTGTGACTCCCTGTTCCTGAGGTTCTCCAAAAATTAAATGAGGTAAAGTCACCAGTGCCACTCCAGTGCCAAATAGCTCCACCGTCATTGCTGATACAGTTCTGTCACAAGATGCGACTGCAACAACAGCAACTCCAAGGTGAACTTTTTGGTTTTTATAATGGCTTGCCAAACAATTACACCCACTTCGAACAGGATCACAATCCTTAAGAATCCGAGATGGATGTGATCCTCGAGAGCTTCTGAATTGTCAGGGTATGTCCTACCAGTGCTTGTCTTAGCTTTGTTTTCAAAATCATACTCAAATGTCTCCAGAAGATTTTAGTGTTCCCATCAGAAAACTGTTTATATGTCATCTTACAGCATGCTATGCTGTAGGGCTATGCAAAATTTCACTGAGTGTTTCGTTTTGAAGCTGTTTCGATGCATTTCCAGCAAAATCAAAACAAAACAAAAGGCTTTGAAACAGCTTCAAAATGAAACGAGGGCACTCGAAAGATTTAAAAAGTTCTGAAACGTTTTGAGTTTCAAAGCCGGGCTTATTTGGCTTCAGCGCCGGTCCCAGGTTGCAAAGGTAGCCTCCTCTCATCCAGGGCGCAGATCCAGGGGCTCGCACCCCCAAGAGGAGTCCAGCACAGCCCACCAGTCCTCCTTGGGGTGCAAGCCCCCGGATCTATGCCCCAGATGAGAGAAGTCTGCCTCTGCTACCTGGGACCAGTGCTGGGCACGGGCTGCACCCAGTACCAGAGAAAATTGCTGCTGCTACGTGTCCAGCACAGCCTGGCAGCCCTCCCTGCAATTTTCATCCAAATCAGGCAAGAACGGACAACGTTTTAGGCGTTTTCATGATTCCCCATTATAGACTATGGGTGAAACGTCAAAATGGATCAAAACAGTGATGTAGGTTGTAGCCATGTTGGTCTAAGGACATAGGCAGACAAGGTTCCTTGGGTGAATCTGATACCTTTTATTAGACCAACCCAAATAGTTGAAAAATAATTATTAAGCACGCTTTCGGGTTCAAAAACCAGATATCAGATTCACCCAAGGAACCTTGTCTGCTCAAAACAGTGAAACAGTTTCAACGAAACGAAATGGGACAGTGCTTCAAAACTAAATGACAAAACGAAACACTGTCCCTTCGAAACGGTGAAATGGACATTGAAACAAAACGATGGTGTTTCACACAGCCCTACTATGCTGTAATGTGACCTGTGACACTCAGTTGCTCAGCTCACAATCTTCAATTACTGACCCTTAACATTGCAAATTGCTCTGGAAGAATTGCCTTTTTGCAGAGAATTTAAAGGAAATCTTTAAATGATGAGACAGTTAAACTTCAAGACAAGCCCAAACCTAGACTTAGAGTTGCCAACTCTGTTTGAATCTGTTCCGGGAGGTTTCATCACATGGCATACTGACGTTAATTATGATGTGTAGACTTTACATCAGGAAAGCAAATGCAAATTGCTGTTACATTTTAAAAACTCACTGGACTACTGTATACATCAGATTCAACATTTCATATTGATTTTAATTAATACGCTATCATTTATCTCCCAGATGACTCTCAGAAGTGTCCTGGAGATTTGTATCTAACTCCTGGAGACTCCAGGGTGATCCTGGAGGGTTGGCAACTCTACCTAGACTCCTCAACTTTAAAGCATTATCACAAAAGGCAAAGGAGGGATAACAAGCCTTCAAGGGGAAGAGTTTATATAACTTTTGTCCCTTTTAGTGCAAGTATACAATATTCGGTGTCCTAAGTTTCGCACCCCCTCATCCCATTACCTGGAGAACTTGATTATCTGAAGTAGTTATTGCCATAGTATAATCCAAGATATGTATAAAATGTACACAAAAGTCCTGTTCTATGAATAGGAGAGAAGCAGCAGGAGGCGGTTTCTTGTTGAAGGAAATTTCCAAGTCCAAATTCCATTCCAAATCTTTCTTTCCAGTTTACACTGCGCCCAAAAGAGCGTGCCCTCTCTCTCTGCTTCCTCTTACTGCCATGCTACCAGTGCTGTCTTTTCTCTTCCTCTCAGGGCCATGCTATCTTCTGATTCACTCTGGCTGTTCTGTTTTCTGTTTCTCTCACACAGCTGCAAACCCAGCATTCCCCAGACAGCATGGTTCAGCTCTACCCCAGCCTTATTATACTGGTTTGATCTGAGCATAGGCATCTATTTTTTCAGCTATCACTAAAGCAAGTGACACGCACACACTTGCTCCCTCACTGAGCCTGAATGAAAGGCAACTAGCAAGCCGATCAGCCCAGAGATCAAAGGCACTCTTGCTGGCAGTTACCAGAGCCTACCAACATAACAATATTCTTACCAGATTTATCTGTCTCAAGACAATAGGGATAACATTTAAAGAAGTCATTTGGTCTCCTTTCACAAATTCTTCTAAACCAATGAGCCCCATCCAAATCTAGGAGGAAAACTTTCGTAATTCACTCATCAGATGTCAAATATCACCACCAACCAGCTGTTATGATGCAAAACAATGTCTTGTTGAGATGGCTTGCCAAATTTTTCTTCCCATTAAATGAAATAAGATGTCAGTGTTCTAACTGCGCATGCAAATGTTTATTTCTAAAAACCCTATTAAGCTCTTAGTCTCAATATCTTGTGGCAGTGAGTTTCACTAGTCAGCTATGTCTTGTGCAAAAAATACTTCCCCATATGAAATCTTAAATTAATTTTCTTTCAGCTTCATTGAATGGCTCCATTAGTCCTACATAGTAAGCTAATGCATGGAATTACATGTGCCCTTGATAGATAGATAGATAGATAGATAATTTATTATTTTATTTCCTTCTTAATTTTCTATCTAAGCTAATTTTGACTGGTTGACCAAGCCTGAAGACAACATTCTAGGTGACAGGATCCTATTATTTTCAACATTATGATCTATTCCGTTCCTTATTCTTTGACCTCCACCATACTTAAGTAGGAATTCATCACTGACCTCTTTTTCAGCCCCTCAATATTTCATTGACCTGTCCTTCTGTCCTCCAACCACCATCTCTATTGCCCTTCCTGTTCACGCATATATCCTTTGGTCCTATTGCCACCTCAAATACTTCCCTCCCAAAAGTGCCACTTACCTCCAAGCTCAGATTGTTAACATTAACAGGTGAACAATCTCTAACAGGTAGCAATCTCTTTATGACATCCTCCAAGCAGGGCCACTCCTACCTTGAAATGCTCATTTGCAGCCACAACCTTGGGAACAGACTGCGTGTTCCCTCTCTTTCCAGAGGGGAATCAAAACAATTATTCCACTTCCCCACTCATACTTAAGGCCAGAGACAGGGCAAAGGGGTGCTTGCCAGTACTGTAAAAAAGCTCTAATTTCTTCTCTATTGCCACTGTCTGGGTTGCTCAGCACTTCACTGCTGCACTACACAAAGTCTCTAAAACAGGGGTGAGCAATGATTTTGGCCAGACAGCTGCTTAATGAGTTTTGGTGAGTTGTTGAGTTGTTGAGCCACAACGGTAGCCCCACCCCTTCACAAGTGTCCCACCCCCTGGTCACTATCTTAGGACTAGAAGTCCTGCCTCCTAACCCTGGACCTTTGCCACCAGAAGTCCCTCCCCTTGCCTCTGGAAGTACTCCTTTGGGGATGGGGAGGGAGTTATCTTGGAACCAGAAAAAACGTAATTCATATACTAAAAGTCAAACATCTACTATAATATATTTTAATTTTATTTAAAAAAATGTTTTTGTCCTGATTTGTGTGTTTCCATAGTCTAGTTAGAGGTGATTACATAACAGCTCAAAAATAGTCTTAATCTTGTATAGTGTGTGGGGGAAGCATGCATGTATGTTGGGGTGTGTATGTGGGTGGGTGTTTGTGTGTGGTTTGTGAAGGGGTATGGCTGTGTGTGCCAGAGGGTGTAAGGTATGGTATGGGTGTGTGTACATGTGGGAGGGTTGTGGGGGTGTGGACAAGGTGTGGGTGTGGGGGGTTTGAGAAAGTGGGGGAGTGAGGGTGTGGGGACCTCCCTCTGACACCCCAATGGTGCACAGCCCCTGCTGCCAGCAGCAGCAGCAGCAGCAAGCGGCGGGCCCTCAGCATGCTCATGGTCTGTGCAGGTGCAGCCACCAGGCAGCTCCAATTAGTTCTGGGAGCTGCATGTGCTGGCAAGGGGTGGAGCCAAGCTGACCTTCCTCTATCCCACTGAGCTCACACGCAGCTCTGGGGACTTGTGTGCCACCAGGAGCAAGACCTGTGCGATGGAGCTAGTGGCCTTCCCCACCCCCAGCCGCTACGTGCAGCTCACAGGA
>NW_005842562.1:643876-651673 GCF_000455745.1 Alligator sinensis | reverse complement strand
GGCGGGGAGTGGGGAAGGCCACTGGCTCCATCATGCGGGGCTTCCCCCCAGTGGCATGCAGTCCCAGAAGCTGCGTGTGAGCCCCGTGCAATAAGGCAGGCCAGCCTGGCTCCGCTTCTTGGTCAGCATGTGCAGCTCCCAGACTTGGCTGGAGCTGTGCGCCATCCAACAGTGGCACAAGCCACAAGCACCCCAAGGGCCTCCACCTGCTGCAGCTGCCACCACCACCTGTGTGGGCTGTGCACCATGGGGGAGAGGTGTATGGGGGAGTCCCCACATCTCCCACCCTCTCTCACACCTCACAAGCTCTACACACCTACACCCACACCCTGCCCACCTGAGCTCTGTCCTCCCAGCGCCCCACTGGGCACAGTCCTCAGACTCCCGCCAGCCCCAGCCTTATGCTCCACACTTCTGCCCAGCTGCAGTTTCCCTACCTGCTGCCTGAAATGAGCACTGTAGCAGGGACACAAAAAGAAGCCACTGGAAGCCAGGGAAGCTGAGCAGGTCCCTTGGCGGCTGCAGCAATGGCAACAGTGGCCCTGCCTGGAAGCTGTGCATGCTGCCTGGCCTAGGGCCCTCCCATGCAGGAGGATGGGAGGGAAGCATGCAGGCTAGGCAGGGTACAATTAGATGGTGGACTGGATGAAATCACCTGGCGGGCCAGATTCAGCCCGTAGGCCATATTTTCCCTCCCCTGCCCTAAACTGAACCAGTTCATTCGCACAATGCTCTGTATGCTAATACAAAGAACCCTCCCTCTCTCTCTCTCTGGCAGGGACTTTTAAGACACATTTGCACAGCTACTATTTTTATTCAACCTAATGTTCAGCTTCCCCAACCCAAAGAAGCAGCCACTACCATGGCAAGGTATGCACACATGAGAATGGAGCGAGCACAATTTACTTGTCAAATAAGATAAAAATATTATATTTAGCAAATGCAATAACCATTGCAACTTGGGTATCTAGGCTTAAAAGCAAATCATGTTAAGAGTCACGATATGCACCAGAGTAAGAAGAGGAAATAGAGGCGACAGTCAAAGATTCTGATTCTTGAAGATAATGCAATTTATCTGCAGATGGACAAACTGAGAAACAGGCTTCAGGAACAATTTTTGGAAGAGCCCACTAATTCTTGGTACCTTCATTTTGAAGTACCTAAACTAAGATCCCTAGGGCTTGATTTTCAATAATCTTAAGCATATACATACCTCCAGCTGGAATCAATGGCTGCTGGAGTGCTCAACCTGTCTAAAAACCAAGGTCAGCATATTTTAAGCTGGAAACTGAGGTATCCAAAACTACCCAACCAACATTTTTAAACTTTGCCAAGTGATGTGTACAAAGTGAGCCAGTGGCAAATGTGAATAGAGATAAAAAATTCCTATTTGTACCTGCATCTCAAGCACTCATCTGATGTGGATAGAACCACACAGAACTCACTTGGACCCCCATGGTCATAAGGAAACCTCCAACTGTTCAGAAGGGTATTTTTATTTATAAAATAGTTTTAATGATAGCATAGTCAAGATTATTCTTCAACAAAACACAAGGAAACCACTGCATCTGATTGCAGACTTGAGACTAAACAATTTACGAAAAAATATCCACTTAAAACACAGCATCACATTCCTTTAGGTTATAAAAGTGGCCAGTGTTTTTCATTTGCTTAGCAAACTGAAAGTAGTAATCCGTTTCCCAAGGGAGGCAGTTCTGTGTAACTTTTTACAGGAAGCAATCAGTCAAGTTGCCTAAGGCTTTAAGGAAGGCTTTAGGTCTCCACCTCCTATTCATCTAACTGCAAAGGATTTTGTAGACCTGCTTGGGTTACCTTTAGTTCCCATTTTACTATGGAATTCAAAAGAATCCTGCATCACACTCAACTGCAAGACTGTCTCACCACGATCAAATGAGGAAGGTGTATTAGCTTAAACTGGGAGTATATTAGAAGAGATTAATACTTTATATTATATTGCTAATGGGATCCTTGTAGGAAACCTGTCAAATACCACCAACAACCAGCTGTTATGATGTAAAACAATGTCTTGCTGAGACAGCTTGTCAATTTTTTCATCCCATTAGATGAAAAAAGTTGCCAGTGTTTTAATTGTTCATGCAAATGTTTATTTCTAAAAACCCTATTAAGCTCTTAGTCTCAATATCTTGTGGCAGTGTGTTTCACTGGTCAGCTATGTCTTGTCCAAAAAATATCAAATTTTAAATGGATTTCCTTTCAATTGAATGGCTTCAGTCATATACAGTAAGCTGGAATTCCATGGACCCTTAGTGTGCGTGCGTGCATGCAAAAAATATATCACCTCTCTGGGTAACCTGCTCCAGCATTTTACTACCCTCCTAAAATTCTAAATTAGGTTAGATATTAGGAGAAAATTCTTCCTAATATCTAACCTAAACCTCCCTTGCTGCAACTTGAGACCATTGCTCCTTGTTCTGTCATCTGCCACCACTAAGAACAGCCCAGCTCCATCCTCTTTTGCACCTGCTTCAGGTAGTTGAAGGCTGCTATTAAATCCTTCCCAGTCTTCCCCTCCCCCAGACTCAATAACCCCAGTCCCCCCAGCCTCTCCTCAGAAGTCATGGACCCTGGCCCCCTCACCATTTTCATTACTCTCCACTGGACTCTCTCCAATTTGTCTGGATCCTTTTTGTAGTGGGGGCCCCAAAACTGGACACAATACTGCAGATGTGGCCTCACTAGTGCTGAATAGAGGGGAATAATCACTTTCCTTGACCTACTGGCAACACTCCTACCAATGCAGCCCGATATGCTGTTAGCCTTCTTGGCAACAAGGGCACACTGCTGGCTCATATTCCTCTTATGGTCCACTGTAACGCCTGGGTCCTTTTCTGCAGGGCTGCTGCCCAGCCAGTCAGCCCCCAACCTGTACCAGTGCATGAGATTCTTCCATCCTAAGTGCACTTGTCCTTGTTGAACCCCATGAGATTTCTTTTGGCCCAATCCTCCAATTTGTCTAAGTCACTGAATCCTAGCCCTACCCTCCACCATATCTACTACTCCCCCCAGCTTGGTGCAGATTTGCTGAGGGTGCTCTCTATGCCATCTTTCAGGTCATTAATGAAGATATTGAACAAAACCAGCCCCAGGACCGACCCCTGGGGCACTCCACTTGATACTGGCTGCCACCCAGACATCAAGCCATTGATTACTACCCTCTGAGCCTGATGCTCCAGCCAGTTTTCTAGCCACCTTACAATCCATTCCTCCAGCCCAGACTTCCTTAGCTTGCCTGCAAGAATGTTGTGGTAGGCTGCATCAAAAGCCTTGTTAAAGTCAAGGGATACCACATCCACTGGTCTCCCCACATCCACAGAGCCAGTCATCTCATCACAGAAGGCAATCAGGTTGGTCAGGCATGACTCGCCCTTGGTGAACCCATGCTGACTGTTCCTAATCACCTCCTCCTCCAAGTACTTAAGAAATCAATTCCTTGAGGATCTGCTCCATGATTTTTCCAGGGACTGAGGTGAGGCTGAGTGGTCTGTAGTTCCCTGGATCTTCCTCTTTCTCCCTTTCTTAAATATGGGAACTATGTTTGCCCTTTTCCAATCATCCAGGACCTCTCCTGATCACCATGAGTTTCCAAAGATAATGGCTAGAACTATGTTTGCCCTTTCCCTGTCATCTGGGAACTCCCCTGATCGCCGTGAGTTTTTTCAGAGATGATGGCTAGAGGCTCTGCAGTCGCATCAGCCAACTCCCTCAGCACCCTCAGGTATATCCCATCTGGCCCCATGAACTTGTGTATGTCCAGATTTTCTAAATAGTCCCTAACCTATTCTTTCACCACTGCTGGCTGCTCTCCTGAAATCAAATAGCGTCACCCACCCTAGACAAAAGCAAGTCCCAATCTAAAATATGCATACATAAATGGAGAAAACCAGGAGTTAAGTATTCTCCTTCTTTAAAAATCATATCACTTGCCAACTGTATGGAAAAAAATCAAACTGAACCCCACTCATAGCCCCTAAAATGATTTCTCATCAGACCTCAGTGTGAAGTAATGGAAGAAATGGACTAATCACTCCACAGGCTATGCAAGTATTCATTCATTCATTCATATACTAGGAAAAACTTCTGTAGTAAAGCATTGATCTGGCAGGACGATTTACTGTAGATCAGTCCTTTGTTATCACTAGCATAACCTTTAAGTCTTCACTGACAATAACACAGTACACCGGTACCACTGCATACCCAGTCATCAAGTCCAGCATTGAAATGTCTGGTTTGGAATACAGAATACCCGCAAGACAGTCTTGGGTAAATCTCGTCAAGTCTAGTGTCAGTCTATTACATTTCCCCAAGTAAAGAGCTTGCTAACCTGGAGAATGTTCCAGAAACATGTGTAGACTACACTGCCCGCACTAGTGAGTGCGATTGGCCAATGGCCAACACAGGGGTCCACAGCAGAGAAACACACAGTTTGCAGAGTTGGCACCCTTGAATGGGCCCACCTCCTTCCTGAAGCAAAGACTTGGTATACAGATAAAGATGCCTCAGCTGAGCTGAAATCCACGGTCATGGAAGAAGGAGAAATGCATTGCCTTGCTCTGCATAACTGCACTCACTAACTCATTATGGATGTAGGTCACAGTAGAATTGATTTAAACCAAAGACCTTCTATATTATCATTCCTAAATCGCAATATGCAGGGTGGTTTTTGCTGTTTTACATCTCTCATTTTTAAGTCAAAAACATATACTAATTATTTGTGTGGATTATGAATAAACAACATATTTCATTATAGAGAGAAATTTGCAGTGCTTTATAAAGCCTGGTACAGAGCCCTCCTATACAGAAATAGGACGTGGCCTAGGGACATTGAAACTTGCTTCCATTTTTAGCATAGGCAGGACCTCACCTGTATTCACGGAGTACGCTAAAGCCTGACAGTCCAGGGCCGTAGCACAATGCAGTGACATGAATAAGCTTCGATCTACACTAAACAAAGGAATAATGTGGTAAGTGAATCAAGGGAGAGAGCTGTAGCTACTTTCTAGAATAATTATTCTAAAGAAACAACAGGAATTAACATACTCGTTTAAGACCAATGGTACAGCTCAGGGGTGTCCAACATATGACCTGTGCGCTGGATCCAGCCCAAAGATGTATCTGTCCATCCTGTCTGAGCCATTGTATCAGCGCGACCGGGACCCACTGGGTTAATGCAGCCACCGCTGGAGGCAGATACCCTCTCCTTTCCTTGGTTGCTACTAAATTTACTGGTTTAGATTGCAGTAGGCAATGAGGGTGAGCGGCAGCAGCATTAACCCCCTGGGGCTGACAGGTAGTATGGTCCACCAGCTGATTTGAGTTTGACACCCCTTGTCTAGGTAGATCAGGATAGTATCTCTGACAATGGCCAGGGGCACATGTTTCAGAGAAAAGTGAAAGAAAATCCCAAATGAGCAATTATGGAATATCCTACCAGAGGGCGCTTAATGCATACAGGTTTATATCCCTTCTAAATTACTGGATTCATTGTAGTTTAATTAATATTCTTAATAATGTAATGTATATCATTATTACTAGCACATTATCATATTATTTTATATATTATATATTAGCAGCTGATGAAGTGAACTTTTTGCTCACAAAAGCTTATTCATCCCTGATTCCATTAGTCTATAAGGTGCATCTCTACCCTGCCTTTTGCCTGACTTCTAACATAGCTAGTACTACCTATGTTTGATATTCTTGTTAATCCTATATTTGTAGGACAAGCCTGTGAGGCATCATTTACACTAAGTGTTTTTCTTTCCAATTTCTTACTGTTGCTGAGACCCAAACAGCATCTACATTCATAGAAGCACCTGTGTGGATGGGGAGCTAGGGGCACCTACACATGTGCCCAACACCTGCTACAATGCATGTTAATTAGCACATGACAGAGCAGACTCAACCAAGTCTGCTGGAGCGTGCTAATTAGCATGTTCCAGCAGCCTCAGCATCACATGTATTCAGCATATATTCATGCTTCAAGATGGTGGCAGGAGCACTTTAACTAAAGCTTATTGAGCGAGCTTTAGTTAAGGCACCCCGCCACCATTTTGAAATGTGGGATGCTGAATACAAAAGCCACTGCGGGGCACTTAAATTAAAATGGCTCCTGAAAGCCACGCTAATTAAAGTCTGCCCCATCCCACCCCCGGAGTATGTGCAAAGATACCCTAGGTGGCTTAAACTCCCCACTCCCCACCTGGGAGCATGTGTAAAGATGCCCTAGGTGGCTACTGGCATTTAAATACCTTCTCATGTGACCTTGCTTATAACAAGTCTGCATGCTACTGTGCTTATGGCACTAGCACTTTGTATTGTACTACAGTCAAGGCAGTGTGTAACAGGAATTTTAAGAAAAAATTCTTAGTATAGAAAGAACCATACCCAGTTGGTGATTTATAGCAGTTTCTTCATATAACTAAGATGTTCAGATAGCCACAGTGATGGGAGCAATGCAAGTATTTGCTTGTTAAAGAATACACTTTAAAATACTCCATCAATAAAAGGATTCCTAATATGACATCTACAAAATAACTATTTAAACACAACTACATAACCAGGTTTGGATACAACTTCTTTCCTTGCTGTGGGTAGAAAACAGAACCTTTAAGATGGCATTCAACTATTAAACTTACAACCCATGAACTAATAGGACTGAAATCTTGGTTTTCATATGTCCTATGAAGAAGTCTCCTTTTCAGAGTCTTGGTCTCTGCTCCTGTGGGTATGGGTCCCTGGCTCCTGTCTTTTAAGGTATTTTCCTTCTAACTATAGTACCTACCAAAAGATATACGAAATTTGAGCCTTTCATGGAAGATGTTTCTTACACAAGTTTTCATGAAAATTAAGTAGTCCTAAGGCCTTCTCCTGAAGTTATGACTATGGCAGTTTCACTTTTCATTTATTTTCCAGTATTTTTTTACACTGAAAAATTATTTGAGTATTTTGTCTGAACCTTATGGCAGATCTCCTCCGGAGGGCTTTAAACTAGGCTCGTCGGGGGGAGGTGAAGATGAGGGCGGGGGAAGCCATGGACCACCAAACCACATGGCACCCACAAGGACAGCCCAGCCTGAAAAAGGAGAACATGGGGAACCTGCAAGACATGGGGCGGCCAGCAATACAGCACAGGTAAGCAATAAGCAGGTAAGCAATAAGGGGCCCTTTGGGAATTGGAGCTGGGGGGCAAAAAAGGCACCAGTCACAGGGCTCAAGTGCCTATATACTAATGCTAGGAGCATGGGGAACAAGCAGGATGAACTAGCGCTCCTGCTTGCACAAAACACCTATGACTTAGTTGGGCTATCTGAAACCTGGTGGGATTCTACCCACAACTGGGCGGTACATATTGAGGGTTATAGGCTGTACAGAAAGGACAGGGTGGGGAAGAAAGGGGGAGGGGTTGTGCTCTATGTCAATGAGCAATATACTTCGACCTTCATCAAGACGGAATCGAAGGATGAGGAAGTAGAAGGATTGTGGGTTAGGCTACATGGGGGGCAAGGCGAAAGGGATTTGGTGGTAGGGGTCTGCTACAGACCCCCACACCAAGGGGAAGAACGAGACTCGGGGCTCCTGAGGCAGCTCTCAGAGACCATAAAAACTAAGGAGGCGGTAGTCATGGGGGACGTAAACCACCCAGACATCTGCTGGGGGAGACAGACAGCAAAGTCCCACCGCTCACGCAGGTTTCTAGCCTGTGTACAGGACCTCCACCTGACACAGGAGGTACACGGTCCCACTAGGGGGAATGCC
>NW_005842562.1:638428-641880 GCF_000455745.1 Alligator sinensis | reverse complement strand
TGCATGTTCACCAGTAAACCAGTAAGTAATCCCCCAGTATTACTAATCCCCTCCCTCCACAGTCCCCGCCCCACCACCAGGAGCCTAACACTCACCCCCACCTGCCTATGCAGGGGGTCAGACTCGATGATCTATTGAGGTCCCTTCTGACCCTAACATCTATGAATCTATAAAGGTTGCATACTGAAGTGACTACGCTTTTTTAAATAAACTGTGCCACTAGCACCACACTAACCCTTCCACTCTCCCACCTAGTTCAGAAATTTAAAAACATCTGCCTGAATTAGAGAAGAACTAAGGGACAGCTGAAAGTGGGAGCCCTTCCCTCAAAAGTTCTTCCCCGTCCTATTGTCGGTTTCCATGGGTAAAAATGTCTTGGTTCTAGAATGCCAAGAACGTGCAGCATGCATACATGTTCCCAGCATACATGTTCCCAGTAGCCCCGAAATCTCTTCTAGGTTATTGTATCACGTGAGGAGGCACATCATTAAAACTGACTGAACATTTTTGAAACAGTTTTCCTTTGGAAAATGCAAATTTGTTGAAAATTAATTGGTTTTCCAAGAACACCTCACTTTGGACCCAATACGGCAGAACAAGTCAAAATTAATCATTGACTTTGCTTAAGTTATGCTGAAGCATTTCATTTTGATAAGGTAAAAGTGTTTTGCCTATCACTGCAATTCATTTAGACTTTAGTGTTCTAATTTATATTTGATAATATTGTCTTTGAGGGATTGTTAAAAATGGATGCTCCCATATTTTTTTCCTTCTTGGAATTCTCCTGCCAGAGAAAAAATTGCCTTTTCTTTTCAGTCTAAAACAATAACAACGACGTCAACAACAAGAACGACAATAATAATGGAAATTCCTCTAGAATGGAAATTCCATTTTCAAGCAACTGCATCTGAGTATGAATTTACATAGATAAATCAACAACAAACTAAAGCTCAATTGCTCAAAGAAATTGCTCAATTAATAATTATTTTTATATTATAGATGGCTCATTATTGTGGTTTGGACTAAATGGTGGTTTAAGAAAAATACTTACCAACAACAAAAAGAAAACCATGATATAGCTGTGCTGGAACATATTTTGTCATACTTGTAAGCTAGCATAATTCAAGTTGCCGTATGGTCATAGTTTGAAAATTGTCCAACAACTGTAATATTTTATATGTTTTGTTGCAGGAGACATCGGTATTTGTTATGACTTAAAAAGTTGCATTTCTCAGGGGAAACAGTCAGCTTCTGGCTAATAGCAGTTCTGTGTTTTGGCATCTATGATTAAAATCTCTGAACTCCATTAACTTTTTTTACTTAATTTTCAATAGCCTGGGCAGAAGGACATGTTTGTCTCTATAAGTATTTACCTCAATAGGCATGAGACTTCAGTAACATTTTCAAGCACATCCCAGAGCTTCAGTAACATTTTCAAGCACACCCCACAACTTCCTTGCCCTTGCTTCCTAGAAAGGGAATTGGTTCAAGGCAGGCTTTGGCTGTGTACACACACTCATATAACCTGGGAGATTTATCTTGGGTTTATTCTCCTGGTTAAAAAGAAAGAAAAAAAAAAAGAAAAACTTACCCAGAGATGCCTGAAGAGATATTTGAATGCTGAGCCCCTGAAGAGCAAAGAGCTTGCAATGCTGATGCTGCACAGCCAGAGGGTGCCTGTGCACACAGTTGTGTGCCCTGCAGGCTCCCTAAGTTGGCCTGGTGACAGATTGCAGCAGTGCACAGGGCAGCCTGATTGGCTGACCCAGACTGCTCAAAGACAGCCTGCATCTTCCTGCTGTATAATGCAGAGACTGGGAAGGGGGCACGTTCTGCTCCCTGCTAGCATAGAGTAGCAGAGTCCAACCTAACTGATACACTGTTATGGTGGAGTAGGAGCAAAGCCCCCTGGAATGGGGGAGGACTGTGCTGTGGCTTCTCTCAGAACAGTCAGTTTTACAGACATTCACTCTCCCAGCAGAAACTGTGGGAGTTGCTCTCTTGGAAGTGATTTAACCCTGGTTGTTCTCTGGTTATTTTCTCCTGGCATGGCCATTATTGCTTTGGGAGAAAAATCCTGAACATTGGTACACTCACGGTTTCTCCTGGGAGAGCAGTGATTCTCCTAGGAAGAAACTGAATGTCTGTATGTGACATTTGACAACTCAGACTCCACACAGACCACAGGTTGCAACATCTCTAAAGGCTGCCACAGTTGCTGGAGATCTACCAAATCCAGCTATGCACCATGCAGCAAAAAGAGGCAGCTAGCTCAGACCAGTAATATATCTAACTGTGTACTAAACATTTTCAAGTACATTTTACAGCAGAGTTCTTAGCTGCTTGTTTCATTATCTGAATAGGCTTAAATTATAGTCTTAAGATGTCAGATACAGCTTTGTGAGCTACAGCTTTGTGAACCTTTTTATTCAGTCAGTGTTAACTAGAGATAAGTGCATAGTTGCTCTTATTTGTGTATGATTTTAGTAAAGACAAAGGAACAAGTTCAAACTGAAACTTAACTATGAAAGAAGCAATGACGGATTTACAGAAGGTTAGATTAACCAAGATGTTAGCAAGTGAATAGCAGTTTCATGCTTTTTTTCAACAAATTCAATTTTTTTTTTATGCTTCATGTTGCATTAAAGTATATTTTTTTCATTTGAAAGAGTTTTAAAACATTTACATAGTACAATTCCATCAAAATGTAAGTAATGGTCACTGCTTCTATTTAAACCAGGGGCAGGCACAATATGGCCCACTAGGCCATTCTATCTGGCCCGCGGGGCCCCTAAAAAAATTTAGAAAATTAATATTTATTTATCTCTGGTTCCTGTCAAAGATGATATGACCCAAGGGCAGTAGGACCCAGAGGAAGTCCCGGCAGGCTCCTGCAACAGCACGGGCTGCACGTTCCCCACCCCAGCCACAAGCCCCTGGTTACCAGGGGCTTCTGGCCTGGGACCATGTGGCTCCTTGTGGCTGCACCAGTGCAGGAAACTCAGGTAAGAAAGTGGGGGCAGGGGAGGACTGCAGGTATTGCCCCAGTCCTTAGGGCTGGGCCAGCTTAGTTCCTCTCCCTTGGGGCTGCACTATCAGGGAGAGTGGGGACCTGGCCCGGCTCCATAGAGCTCCTGCCTGCCAGGATCCCGCACTCCTGCTGCCCTGCTCTGGGCTCTGCCAGTGCTGTCCCTGGGACACTGGTGCAGGCCCCATACTCTCGCTGGCTCCCCGCCCAGTCACTCCCAGTGTCCCCCCAGCCCCGCAGTACAGGCAGGGGGCAGCGTGCAGCCCTGACCCAGTGCTTGCCGGCAGGGAACAAGCTGGTGCTGAGCATGGGGGAAAAACAGCCCCTCCTCCACCCTGTAGCCGGTGCCCTGTGCTGCAGCCACTCACAGCCCATGTGGGGCTGTCCTGAGCAGGCACAGGCAGCCCCCCATGGGCTGCAAGCC
>NW_005842562.1:634108-638371 GCF_000455745.1 Alligator sinensis | reverse complement strand
CGTCACCGCAAGCTTTTAACCCCCCACCACTGCCAGCCTGGGCCCCATGCCAGCTCCGGGCTTGCCCATCAGGGCTGCACATGGCAGCAGCAGCTGCTCGATGTGGAGGAAAGTGGGCCCCCCGCTTGCCGTGCTGGGCAGTATTTGCTGCTGCTGCCCACCTGGAGCTCATGTCACAGTAAGCTGCGGTGCAGCTGTCACCACTGTCTCTGCGCTGTCCAGCATGCGAGCTCTGGGTGGGCAGCAGCACCAAACACTGCCCGGCGCAGCAAGTGGGGGTGGGGGGGAGCATTTTCCTCCACACCAAGCAGCTGCTGCCGCCATGGCGCAACCCCAGTGGGCTAGCCTGGAGCCAGCGCACGGCCTAGACTGGCAGCGCTGGAAGGTTACAAGCTGCTGCTGAACATGGGGAAAAAGAGCCCCAGCCACAGCCGCTTGCAGCCTGCATGGGGCTGCCTGTGCCTGCTCAGGACAGCCCCTCACAGGCTGCGAGTGGCTGCAGCAGGGAGCGCCGGCCACAGGGGGGGGGAGGGGCCACTTTTCCCCCACACTCAGCACCAGCTTGTTCCCTGCCAGCAAGCGGGGGGTCAGGGCTGCACGCTGCCCCTGCCTGTACCGCGGGGCTGGGAGGGCACTGGGAGTGAGCAGGTACGGAAGCCAGCAGCAACACAGGGCCCACACCAGTGTCCTGGGGGCGGCGCCGCGGGGGGGCAGCTGGGGCCAGCGCCAGTGGGGCCCAGAGCAGGGTGACAGGAGCACGGGGTCCCAGCTGGCAGGGGCTCCATGGAGCCAGGTCAGCTCCCCCCTCTCCCTGCTGGTGCAACCCAGCCCGGCTCCACAGACCCCTGCCGGCCTGGGCCCCACTGGCACTGGCCCCAAGATGGTGACTGGGGGCAGGGCACCTGTCAAGGGGCAGGGCTACCCATGCGGCCCTCAACAGCTTGCCAAAACTGGGTAAGTGGCCCTCCACCCAAAATAATTTCCTGCCCCTGATTTAAACCTACATTAATGGAAACAAAAGGTCAAATGCAATTGAAAGACAGATTTTTTTTTTTTTTTAAACAAAAACAAGCAGATCCTTGTTAAAAAGATTTTTCCCTCTACACTGAAATGTGTAGCATCTCTCTTGGTATTTCGTTCCTTTAGCTATGAATTCAGAAAATAGAACTAACTAGAAACAATATTTTGAAAGAAAAGCTAGTTTCAAGGAATCCTGTATTATTATAAGCACATAAGTAATATTTTGTGTGCATGTTTAAAAAATAGCTCTGTAGCTTGCACAAGGTCTCACTGATATAAAGAATTAAGCACATTAGTAATTTTTGTTGTAGATCCACAAACTGAAATAATACCATTGGACACAAAGCTTGAACCTGTATCTGAACTTTCTTGAATGTCTGAAATTCAGGTTGAGGTTTACATTGGCTCCAGGGAAGAAAAAAAGTCAGTGCAAAGTGATACTTTAAACTTCAGCTTCCTCAAAGTTGAATGAAAACAGCACTCAACGTTTTGGTTACATTTAAGTGTTGTATTTAGATGGAAAAGTCATAAAACAGAGGATATTACAATTTACAGAGCATAGTGCATCCTTGGTTATCCAAACCCATTTGGAAACTACTAGGTGAAAAAAACATTTGGCCAGCTGAATTCATTTATACACAAAAACCCAGTATTTTTGAGGAATTATGCATGCTAATGCATGATGCACAATTTAAAATCATATCATGCTTAATAGTAGAGAGACTGAAGGTAGGAAAACTTAAGAGAGAACAGCTTATTATACAATACCAGCAATGAAAAGCTACAGTATTGCAACTTAAAATAGAGAAACAGTATGGCTTTAAATAAAGCATAAAGGATAACAGCTTGTTACACAATATCAGTTAGCAGTCAGTAAAGGAAAAAAAAAATGTTTCCATTTGGATAAGCAAGGTTTCAGATAACCAGGGATGTACTGTAGTAAATTTAGAAAACACCAAAATATTCAGGTCAACAGCAGGCCCAATGCAAATAGGAGAAAGTCTTCAGCTTGTTGCTTCCAACTTCATCTCAACCCCCACCTTTTACAAATGCAGAATAAAGACATTCTCAGCTCACCAAGCCTGGGTTTAGGATAGCAGACGGTGAATCTCACAGGCAAATCTAGGATTTTGAACAGGGGACTGCTTGTGGTATACTGCATCATCACATATAATGTGGCACATTTTTCTCCTGTTAAAGGGGAACTAGAAGCTTTACTAACATGCTAGCGGCTGGCGCTACCACTTCAATATCATTAAACTGTTTACGTTATTAACAGCAACAATATTTTAATTATTCAGGTTAATATCAAAGCAAAGACAAATTTAATTTTATTTGAATGTTCTCTAATTAGTTAGATTATATATTAGACAAAAATGGTCAAAATAGATGTTGTGTCATTAGTCCTGTAGGCACTGTAGTTAAATGTACATCACATTCAAATTCATAAAACAAAACCTAGCATTCTTGAGCACCTTGACAGTACCTCCTGCAATATTTCACTGGCAATCCTTTCTACGTCTGAGTTAAGGTTTCCTGATAGTGGATCTTTAACACTTATTGAATGAAAAAAAACATTAGGAATCAGGTAGATTATGAGCCATGGAGTCAATGGATTCCCTCCATGCTGCCTGAATAGAAATGCCACTGCCTCTCCAAGGCAATTAGTTTTAAAATTTGGTAAAGCCAGAATGGAAGGGGAATGCAACTGCACCACTGCATTCCCCTTAGATCCACCCTGGGGACTGTACTCCACAAAAATAAATTGAAGATTTGGGTGGTACAGTATGCTCAATGCAAAAGTGTGGATGGGATTTTCAAAACAGCACTTTCAATATGCACACAGAGCTAGTCAGTGTTGCTGACAATTTTATCACAAGTCTTTAGATATTACGAAAAACTCTATCAGTAGGAAGGTAGTAAAGCAGTGGAACAGATTACACAGACAGACTGTGGAATCTCCATCCTTGGAAGTTTTTAAGACATGGCTTAGACAAAACTTTGGCTAGGACAATCTAGTTAGGGCTGGTTTCGCTTTGAGCAGGGGGTTGGACTAAATGCAACACAGATAAACCACAAAACGCAGGTGAATGTCATTGATTCAACTGCACTACAGATTGTACATACAGGTTTCTCTTGCAATTTAAATGCCTTTTTGGTGATCTAAAGTAAAACGCATCCCAAAGTATTTTAGTTTGGATCACCAAGAATTAACCCAATGCATCCATGGATCTGTCACATGAAAACAGAAATGCACTCAAACACGTGTAATGAGCCCCTTTATCCACCAAATGCCACTGCAACGTTTGTTCACCCCTTCGTCCACCAGATATCACTTCGAATTGCAGATAGGCGGAGAAGAGGATACCTGAACTTCTTAAGTAATTGGGTGTAATGTGTTTGATCAGATGCCAAGTGTTGCACGCCAGATGTTGCAATCTACCCAGCCCAACATGGATCAATCTTTGTTCTCCTGTATAGACACCTGTGCTTCCCTCCTGCCCCTCCCCCCTGGCCAGGGTGACAACGGCACTGTCACCCCATGATCTGTCCCTGGTTCCATCCAGGAATGAAGAATCACTTGGCTACCTAAAGGGGTTAAGGATAGATTGATACCCATATTGGTCTAGAGGCAAAAGAAATCAGAACTTGTGGATATGATGTCTTTTAGTAGACCGATTGGATATTTGCAGAAAGATTCTTGATTTGCAAGCTTTCAGGCGCACACACCCTCACTTTCATTTGCTTTCAGAGTGAATGGCTCCCTCCTGATCACAGGATTTTAGCCCATAGCCTCCACAGACAAACTCACCCCATGGTCAAACCCATGGCAGCAGGCAGCCCTTAATGAGAACAGCACTATTACCACAATCCGCCCCTGTTTCAATCCAGGAATGAAGAACCACTTGGGAACCTAAAGGGGGCACCATGGACTGCTTTCAATTGCCCTTCAGCAGTAGCAAAGCATAGGGGATGCAAGTGCACCTCATGAGAGCGCTTGATGCAGTCTGGGGGCAAAGAAAGAGATGTATAGGCAATGGAAGCAGGGAGCAGCCACCAAGGAGGAATACATCTCTCTGGCGCACTATTGCAGGGAATCAGTTAGACAGGCCAAGGCGGGGCTTGAGCTCAGGCTGGCTTCAACAATCAAGGACAATAAAAAGTCCTTCTTCAGGTATATAGCGGGCAAAAGGAAAGCTCAGAGCAACATAGGGCCCCTGCAGGACAAATCAGGACAGTTGG